>NC_133665.1:130951825-131227172 GCF_037893015.1 Macrotis lagotis
ATTCCCCAGGGTCTCACTGCTCTTTCATGCAAAGGCCTCACCTATCTTCTTCTGTCTTCCAAAACACATAAATCGGTGGCTGCAGTATAATGTGCCAATCCAAACATCAGTCTAAAGTTTTGGGTTCTCTTTGTTTTTGCCTAATGACTACCAGGACTGTCAGGCTAGGAAAATGTCTGGTGCCCTCATTAAGGCTATTAGCAGCAGATACTGCCTGGCCACCTCACAGATCAACTTCCCTTATGGTAATAATCTTTTTTCCCCATTCAGACCCATTCCACTGGTGAAACAGGAACTGGAAAGGGCTGATTATGGAGCAGTGGGATCCCTACCTGCAGGGTGTCAGGTAAAGGTTGGGGAAACCCTTGCTGAAGATACCAGAGTGGTTTTATGCTTCAGGTAGGTGTTGGTTTGAATGATCTCTAAGGTCCTTTACCTTCTAGGAGCAGAGAGGTCAGATATATGGAAGAGTGGAAAGAAAACTGGGTGCAAATACTGGTCCTGCTACTTACTACCTATAAGATAAACTCTTTCTCATCACTAAGTCATTTCTCCCTAATAGGCAGATAAGTGATAGCTCCATAAAACATTTATTAAGTGCTCACTATGCCAGGAAGTATGTTAAACTAAGTGAAGTTAGATAGACCCTACCCTCAAGGAGCTTATATTTAAACAAGGGATTGGAGGACAGGAACAGAGGAGGGCATCGGAACTTGAGCATGGGGAAGAGCCTAGCATGAAGTGTTGTGGAGGTGGGAACCTTGGTAAGATCTCATCTATCAAAGTGGAGGGACCCAGGGTCACAGTCCAGATCACCTGTGGGGAGGAGGTGAAGGTGCTGATTCATTCACGTGGCGATGCATGGTGAATCACTTGTTCTTAAATGTGCATCTTCAGTATTTACCTATGTGTATGCTGTTTCTTTACAGCAGAATGTAAGCTCCTTGACAGCAGAGTTGGTTTTGTTTTGGCTTTATATTTCCAGCATCTGAATAGTGATAATGTAACAATAACAATAACAACAATAATAATAATTAGGTTTGTCCTTCATTTTCTTTTTTTAAAGATTTTATTTAGTTTGAGTTTTACAATTTTCCCCCCATTCTTACTTCCCTCCCCCACCCCCCTCAGAAGGCAATCTGTCAGTCTTTATATTGTTTCCATGGGATACACTGATCCAGAGAGAAATCATATCCTTAAGGAAAAACCTAAAGTATAAGAGATAGCAAGATCAGACAATAAGGTATCAGTTTGTGTTTTTTCTAAATTGAAGGGAATAGTCCTTGGTCTTTGTTCAAACTCCACAGTTCTTTCTCTGGATACAGATAGCATTCTCCTTTGCAGACAGCCCCAAATTGTCCCTGATTGTTGCACTGATGGAATGAGCGAGTCCATCAAGGTTGACCATCACCCCTATGTTGCTGTTAGGGTGTACAGTGTTTTTCTGGTTCTGCTCATCTCACTCAACAGTTCCTGCAAATCCCTCCAGGCTTCCCTGAATTCCCGTCCCTCCTGGTTTCTAATAGAACAATAGTGTTCCATGACATACATATACCATGTCCTTCGTTTTTGAAGAAAATCACAGCATCAGGGAGGTAATGTCATGACAAATTCATGAACTGGATTTCAGTGAGAGGGTGCTGTGCTAAGTTACCAGCCTCATTTTTCTCCTCCAGAGATAACTGGATCCAGTGGTCAGATATGAATCAGGACAATGGAAGATGGCCCTGGGTGAGAGGCAATCAGGATTAAGTGACTTGCCCAAAGTCATTCAGCTAGTAAGTGTAAAGTGTCCGAGGCTGATTTGAACTTCCATTCTCCTGACTCCATGGCCAGTGCTCTATCCACTGCACCACCTAGCTACCTAAATGAATGACTTGTGAATGAATGAACAAATGATTATTTCTGGCTCTTAGTTTCCACATCTGTAAAATGAGGGCATTGGAACTCGACAGTTTTTTTAGCTCTAAAATCTTATGAATCCTCTTTGAGTTTTGAAATAGGAACAGAAGATCATACCAGGGTTTGTTCTGGGAGTGTGTGTGTGTGTGTGTGTGTGTGTGTGTGTGTGTGCCCTTCCGGTTGTGATTGGCAATCACTCGGTGTATCCCCCCCACCGCCAACCCGGTGATGTCACTAGGCAGGAATAGCTTTTGAGCTCATCTCCTGGATTGATTTCACCACGTGGTGTGGAAGTAGGTTAAGTGAGTTGAGACACTCCATTCAAATAGCAGCAATGAGGCTTTCAGAGCTCCCAGAACATCCAGTCCTTTGTCAACAAAAGCTCTAACAGAAGGGAAAGCCAGGAACTCCCCCCAAAGAGGAAACAGCATCCTAGCCCCTGCCTCACAAAAGTCTGACTACTACAGGGCCTGCTAAATAAAGTTAATGGGGATCCGGGAGCCAAAGGACTGGTCCTACCCACTGGGGCTGTCTGACTTCTATAAAGTGGTAGCGTGGGAAGGGTTTGAGAAGTGTCTATTTGGGACAGAGAGGTCTTTTTCAAAGAGGTGGCTGAACTTCTTATTCTGACCTAGGAGAACTAGAACTGTCCTTCTCTAAGGTCAAGCCAGGAATTTGACATCTTGGGTAGCTGCCTCTATCCCTACCGATGGCGATGGCGGGGAACACTTGGGCTCCTCTGAGGGTTACTGTTTGGGTGGTTTATCAAGTATGATTCCTTGGAGCAGTGGTGTGTGGTCCTGGAGGCAACTGTAAGAAAAACAAATGGGAATTATTGAGTCTTGTCAATGGCTTGATAAGGGGTGTGTGTGTGTGTGTGTGTGTGTGTGTGTGTGTGTGTGTGTGTGTGCTTAAAACCAGTTTGATCCAAAGGTCATGGGATAAGATGGGTGACTGTGAGTAGTGGCCCTAGTTGCAGACAGAATGTGGACAGTTGGCATGAGGAAGGTCCAGGAACAAGGGATGAAGAATTAGGTTAGGTTTCTAAACCTAAACAAACCTGAACAGGGAACCTTTTGGAAACACAAAACAATTAAGGAAATGTATGTAAGCTTTAGGGAGGAAGAGCTTGGGTTTTGTTTTTTTTTTGCCACATTTCCATAAGACTTTGAGATCAGAGAGAGCTTGGTCCAAAGAAAGTAAAGAAGGATTTGCTATAGAGAGATGAGTCTGAAGTAATCGTTTTAAAGGGAAGGCTTACATGAACTGATGCAGGGTGAAGTAAGAACTAAGAAAATAATATGCACAACAATTCATCGTTTTGATCATACAATGAATAGTTTAATTAAAAATATAAAGTGAAATTCAATATTTTGTGATTATAATTTATCCTGGCCCTGGAGTAAAAGTAAGAAAAAGTACCACCTTTCTTTTGTTGAAGAGATTAGGGACTAAGGGGTGGAATACTGAATATATTGTTAAATGTGGTATCATTTGGTATTGCATAACTGTTTTTTTAATCAGAAGAGAAGGTTCACAAGAAGAGAGGAGAATGTATGTGTGAGTGCACACAAACCTATATAAAATGGTAAAATAAAAGATGTCAACAAAATAGCAAATGACTCAAAATGATTTAAAAATATAGTCAACAATCATTTTTAAATTATTTTTCATTTTAGAAAGATTTTATTTAATTTGAGTTTTACAATTTTTCCCCTAATCTTGCTTCCCTCCCCCCACCCCCCACAGAAGGCAGTCTGTTAGTCTTTACATTGTTTCCATGGTATGCATTGATCTAAGTTGAATGTGATCAAAAATCATTTATTAAGTTTATACTATGGGGGGGGGCGGCCAGGTGGCACAGTGGATAGAGGACAAGTCCTGGAATCAGGAGGACCTGAGTTCAAATCCAAGCTCAGACACTTAATTACTTAGCTGTGTGACCTTGGACAAGCCACTTAATCCCAGTGCCTTGCAAAAAAAACACAAAAACCTAAAAAAAAAAGCTTATACCATGTGCTAAGCCCTGTGAATGGGGGAAAAAAGCAACAAAATAGTAGCCACAATGATCCAAAGATCAAGAAGTGACACTTTTTTGTGATCATCCAAGGGGTAACCCATGATGTTTGGCTCCGCTGGAATGATGCTGTGGGGCTGGGACCAGATTGAAATAGTAAATTTTTTGTCCCAGCAAGTGAGTCAGTAGTTTATTCTGGACTTTGAATGATGAAGAGTGCTGTGAATGTGTTTTCTTGAATTTTTATATCAGTTCTATTTTTAGAACATGACATCAATTAATTAAAATTAAAACTGTTTGCTTTATTTTACCAAAGGGAATTCAGAACAGGAATGAAAATAGTCAAGAGTTTCTATAAGAGACTGGTTGTTTGATATGGATAGATATGAGTGGATGATCTTGAAAGTCTCTTCCAGTTTTGACTTTCAACAAATTTGACAGGAGATATTCTAAGGTGTTTTCCAGATATTCTTCCTCTACTTCTAATATTCTATGAAAAATCTCTTTCAGCTCTAGCATTCTATATTCTAAATGTGTGAGCCTGCTGAGGTATCAGGAAGGGGCCTGATGGATGTTCAGTTCCTAGGATCTTCTCAGGGAAGGTGGTGATTAGCAGAGATTGGCAAGTTGTGACTCAAGGACCATATTCAGTCTGCCACCTATTTTTATATATACCACAAACTAATAAATTAATAAAAAAAATATAAATCTATCATTTATCTATCTCTCTATCTATCTTTCTATCTCTCCTCTCTCATTTCTCTCTCAACATCCCTGGGCCATTCACAAAGCTGAAGATTTAGCCCCCAAACTTGCTGTCCCATGGATATTGCATGAAGATGTGCCTTGGATGTCTCTAAGGATTTGCTGTTCCTCCAGATTCCCTCTCTTTACTCCCTCTCCTTATCTCTGACCTCCTTCAAGATTCAACTCAAATCTCACCTTCTGCTAATTTTTTCAGCTCACCCCAGATGCTAATTCCTTCCCTTTTCGAATTGCCTTCACATAGCCCATATTACCTGGTTATTTTGATGTTGTCTTAGCGGGAGCACTTTGCTGCTAGAGACCATATATTTGATCTTTCCTGGTATCCTCAGTGTTTCGCATATTGTCTCTACCCAGAATAAGCATTTACTGAATGTTTGTTGGCTAGTTGACCGAATAGGGATTTTGCAAGGGGGAAGACAGATCTATGTTACAACAGGGAAGGAAACAGATGAGGTTGGAGGAGTGATTAGGGAATGCCAACAGTCTCTGAGGCAGATGGAGGAGTTAGGTTGAGATAGAAGAAAGGTCAGCTCCCCGCAGCTCAGATTCTAATACAATACTGATTTATTAGCCTGAATCTTGATGGAACAATGTATTCTCCCTCTCTTCTTAGTCTCTTGGATTTCAGCCCTATCCAAAGCCCCTGGTGCCCACCCAGGCCCAGCCTTTTAAATTTCTTATTGGGAATGTCAAGATCTGACCTATTTCTTTCTAACACTCCTCCTAAGTCACCCTTGCCTGCCTAGGGATTAGTCTGATCTTTGATCTCTATTATTTTCATACCTTTGCTGAGGAAAAGCTTTGGTTATATCCTATTGTCATTCAATCCTACTTTGGGAAAGACAGGGGCTGGTAAAGGCCCTTTCCATGGAATGGGGAAAGGGAGTGGTTGGGAATTGTGGAGGAATAAGAATGGCAAACCCCCACATTCCAGACCTATTTCCCCCCAGATTGGGGGGATCATGCACTTTGAGCTCAGGGGGGCTCATTCTCATCTTATTAGCTCTCATCTCAGCTGGAGAGTAGGCTGGGCTCTTTGCTCCCATCAGTGAGCAAGATACCGGAAGAGCTTTCAGTCTTTTGAAATAGGATTATAGGGGCAGCAAAGCCGTCCAATCCTTCTGTCATTTTTATCCTATTTCAGGCCTCCTTAGTTCTTTGCAGCTCCACCCCCTGCCCAGCTCTGCCCCCTCACCCAAGTCATCAGACCACCTGGGTTCCGTTCTTCCCTATTGTAGTTCAGAGACATCTCTCCTTGACAATATCCACTTTCGAGGATGTGCTATGAACATCTGTGTGGCTAAATATAAGCACCGCTGTCCCTGAAAAGTCCCCATTGTCTTCCACTGCTGTGAAGTCCCACAGCACCAAGGAAAGCAACAAGAATTTCTCTTGGATTATTGGGCTTGTCTCTAATCATGCAGATGTGTTTTTCAAATCTTGATTCTAGTGTTGAGTCTTCTACAAATTGCATGGTTTTCAGACTGTATTCTTTTACATGTATGAAATGTGTAAGAATTTACATATTGTAGGAGAGAAACAGATGGAGCAGCCAAGTGGAATGACTTCACCAGGTCATGGAGCTTGTCAAGGAGAGGCTGACTAACCACTTGTCGGAATGCTATGAAAGGCATTTCTGGACAGGGACATTTCAGTAAGAAGAGAAAGAACCCTGATTCAGAATTAGAAGGGCTGAGTTGAATCCTGGTTCTTCCTGATGGGTGGTCTTGGGCAAGTCTAGGCCCTAATGACCTCATTTATAAAGTCAGGAGGTTAGATGATTTTTCAGGTTCTGTTTTAGCCCTAACTCCTGTGATCCCATTATCCTATGAAACACTGAGGTCCTTTCCAACACTGAGATTGTGTGATTTGGGGAATTCCTAGATCCCTGTCTGTGGTTCTCTGTAGTCAAGTTTCACTTAGGAAGGGGGTGATGGCGGTGGAAGGAAGCCAGACTTGAACATGGTCTTCTTACTTCAAGTCCAGTGTTCTTTCCATTATACTCTTTGGGACATCGCTCTTCTCTCTGGCCTCTCAGAATAGCATGGAGCTTGGGAAAGAGTAAAGATTCATTTTAATTCAACTCATCAAGAACTTTTGGAATACCTACTATGTGTCAGGCACAGAATATGCAAAGAAAAAATATGAAACTGTTTCTGCCCTCAGAGCTTAGATTCTATTGAAAACAAATAACATATACACAAATATAGCACATCAACTAATCATTCTCCACCAATGAGAGTCTTATGCAAATGGACTTGAGCTCTGGGCTACCTAAATGCAAAATTTATACGAAATAATTAGGGGGCAAGAGAACATTAACTACAGTGGAGAATTGGGATAGCCTTAATGTGAGAAAGTGATATTTTAGTTGAACCTAGAAGAAAGCTTAGGGTTTCAAAGGGTAGAACTAAGGAGGAAGACTATATCAGATATGGGTCACAGTTTGTGTGAAGGCACAAGGGTGAGAGTTGAATTTTGGGGAAAAGCAAGATCAGTTTGAGTTGAGTGAGTGAGGGGGAAGATGGATGTAAAATTAGCTGAGTGACTGTGATTGAATCATTGAATCCTTTTGAACTTTAGTTTCCTACTTGAGAAAGATAGAGGCAGATTGTGAGAGACTTTAAACAAAAAAAATTCAAAAGGAAACTATTTTATTCTAGAGACTCTTAGAGGTTTCTAGGTAACAACTGAAGCTTCCTAAGCAGAGTATTGATGTGATCAGAGCTGTGTTTTAGGGAAATCAAGCTTGTACCTATGTGGAGGATAGATTGAAGAAGGGAGAGGCTGGATGCTGCCTCTCCTGTTTGGGGACCATTTAGGAGGCTATTGCAATAGTTTGGGCAAGAGATGATGAGGGTTTAAATTAGAAAAGCAGGATAGCTTTGTGAGAAGAGAAAAGTGAACATATTTAAGAAATGCTATGAAAATAGAGTTGAGTTGCTTAACTGATTAGTTAGTAGGGCAGGGGAGTGAGAGGAAAGAGTAAAGAAAGCTCTTGGGTTTTGAGCAGGATGAACCAGCAGAGTGGTGATGTAGTGCTGAGAAAGAGGAAAGTTAAGTAGAAGCATTGGTTTAGGAGGAAAGATAATGAGATCTGATTTGGACATATATAAAAACTGAAGGATAGAAGAAAAGAAATTATTGCCAATTCTTATGAAGTTCACTGATGGAAGTTCCCTGAGCTCCCCTTCTCTCCACAACATAATTTCTCTTTCCCCTACTGGCTGCTCCTCCTAGCCTTGCTACCCCTAGGTCCTTGACCTCATCCTCAGAATGGAAGAAGGAGTAGCTCTGGGCTACACTTAGGGTTGTCTGAGGTCACAGGTCATAAGGTTTAAAGCTTGAAGGAATTTCAGAAATAATCTAATCCCACCCTTTCATTTTACAGAAGTGGAAACTAAAACCTAAAGAGGTTAGGTGACTTCCCCAAGGTCATATAGCTAGAATCACTTCTCCTTGACCATTAGACAATTCTACTAGGAGATAAAAAGATTTAACTCTTCTCTATTTCCCTGGGCCATCCCATAGGCTAACCTTCCCCTCCTTTCCTCTCTTCTTTCCTCCCCTCTCAACATCCAGGGTTCTCTCATAAGAGAGACTGAACACACCCTTGTGTTTCTAGGAATGAAACTCCCTAAGGCACATTGGATCACATGGTTCATAGTGTATTAGCTTAGTGTCTTTGGGCTCCCAAATTCCTCTGAATCTGAGACCAACCGATACCCTAAGGGTGTAGGTATGACAGAAGGTGGAGGCAGGGAATGCAGCAAATTCTCATTAATTTTAATTACTGTCATTCTCTAAGGGAGCTACCATCCTAAGTCCCCATTCTCCAGTCTGAACTGGGACTCGAGCCAATTGTCTTCTCCATCATTTGGGTCCCTCCAGCACTGTTTAATTATGAAAAGTTTTAATGTGTTTTAGATTTTAAGAAAAGCAGGAGAAGGTAGCTGCGGGTTTAAAACATACAGGTGGAAACAGACACACCTACAACATGAACACAAATATGCTCACAGAAACAGCCACCCAAAGCAACCCAGACACATATTTACACATGATATTCCTATGGAAAGAGCAGAAAACTTGAGTTTTGGGTCCAAATTTGATACTAGCTGGGTGGGTAAGTAAATTATTATACCCTTTGAGTTTTCATTTCTAAAGTGTGTTACCTTCCATATAAGGACATTTTCAGGAAAATATGTCAAAATGTGCAACAACATAAACACACACACAGGATAACCCAAATACATGCTTGCATATGCAAGCCTTTCCCTACTCCCCACAATACACAGGGCTATATATGCATTCATGTACACAGGATTCACACACACACACACAACTATATGTACACTGATGACTCTGGGAGAGAGTGTGAGGCTGATGACTTTGCACAGCCCTGCCTCACTTCAGTCCAATTCACTTGCAAGTCAAGACATTACTCACTTCAAGTCTTTGGTCCTCTTATAGAATGAAGGAATAACAACAAAAGTCATTCATAGACACAAATTGTTTAACTCATTGAAGTGTCTTAGTTCAGAGACAAATTAACCACACCAACTAAAAAAGATAAATTTGGTCAATTCAATCCAATTAAAATTTGAAGGTACACAGTAGGTATTTGATAAATGTTTGTTAAATAAATGGATGGAATAATGTACAAATGGATGTAGGGAACTTAATAACCAATTATGGAAGACTATAATTAATAATAATGAAACAGGATCAGCTGGAAGAGTGCTCTCTCTCTCTCTCTCTCTCTCTCTCTCTCTCCCCCCATAAGGCAATGGGGTTAAGTGACTTGCCCAAGGTCACACAGCTATGTATTATTCAGTGTCTGAGGCTAGATTTGAACTCTGATCCTCCTGTCTCCAGGGCTGGTGCTCTATCCACTGAAACACCTAGCTTCCCCGAGCTCTTTCTTTCTCTCTGTCTCCTTTTCTGTGTGTCTGTCTCTCTGTCTCTGTTTCTTTCTCTCTGTGGTTTTCTCTCTTTCTCTGGCTGTCTCTGTGTTTCTGTTTTTGTCTCCCTCTCTCCTCCACTCCTGGCTACCAGAGGACTTCATCTCTGCTTTACTTGTAATATTTACCACTTTCTATATTTGTATATTGTATTGTATTGTATTTCATTCCCCACTACTCTGTGAACTCCTATAGATTGTAGGGTGTCATACACAATAGGAAGGAACCAAGGAAAGAAGGAAAAAACAGCACTTATAGCATGCCTACAATGTGATACTTCACAAATATTATCTCACTTAATCTTCACAACAATTCTAAGACATAGATGCTGTTATAATTCTGATTTTATAGTTGAGGAAACTGAGGCAAGGAGAGGTTAAATTTCCCAGGGTCACACAGTTAAACATCTGAGGCCAAATTGAAATGCAGCTCTTCCTGACTCCTTTCCCAGAACACTGTCTACTATATACCTTCTATACAGATAGATGCCTCCAAAGAGACCAGCCCATGTGGTGATTGAACCAGTGACCTTGGTGTTATTAATACACTCTCTGATTTGTTGAGTTAACTGTCCCCTCCATAGGTACTCACTGAATAATTATTTGATGAGTGCTTGGATTAGTGAATGATGGGCATGATAGATTCAAGGTCAATGTAATGATAGCCATTGGAGGTTTAATTTGCCATTGATAGGTTTACATGATGGGCTTTTAAGAAAGCTATTGAAAGCTTATGATATGACACGTTTCTGACAGCTCCAGATGTGGAAGCCGTGGCTAAAGTGTAGATTTTGGCTAATAATAATCTTAGCTAGAAAAGAGATCTGGCTAATGTTCAAACTCATAATGTACCAATGACTTGCAAATCCTCTTAACTTAGCCCCTTTAAAGTGTATATGCTCAAAGGAAGGAAACCTACTATGTTACAGTGATAAGCAGTAATAAGCACCTATTGTGTGTTAAATGCTTTATAATTAATATTTCATTTAATCTTCATAACAATCATGGGAGTTGGTGCTATTATGACTCTTACCTTTCTCCCATTTAACATATGAAGAAACTGAGGCAAATAAAAGTCAAGCAACTTTCCAAAGGTCACACAGTTAGGAAGTGTCTGCATTTGAACTCAAATCTTCCTGGTTCCAGCCAAGTCTTCTATCCATTGTACTACCTTCTATTTACTGCACTACCTAGCTGCCTCTGCAGATGATAGTTGTGCAAGCCCAAGGTTTAACCAATGAGGTAATAAGTTGTAATAGAAATAATATGTTGGAAGACTTGGGTTCAAATCCTGCTTCTTACACAAAAGATCATGTGACTATAGGAAAGTTATTTTATCTCTTTGAGCCTCAGTTTTCCCATATGCAAAATGGAGATAAAAACAATTGCTCTACCCACCTCATAAGGAGGATTTGAAAGGAAAGCATTATGCAAACCATAAAATCTATAAATGTGAATTATAATTCATGGAATCAAAGTTCATAGGACCATCGATTTAGAGCTGAAAGGAACTTCACAGACCAAATGATCCAAGTCTTTCATTTTACATATGAGGCTAGAGGATTTAAGTGACCTGCCCTTAGTCATTCTGGTGGCAGAGTATGAAATCAAACTTAGGTCCTTTGACTCCAAATCCTTTGCTCTTAGATTGCCTTTAAATGACATTTAGCCTAGTTTATCCTAGTCCCCCAAATCCCTTCTATAAAGGGCATTTTCTCCTAAACTGTACTTCTTTGCTAGGATTTTACCAGAATATAATTATCATGATAATCCTTATTTTTTCATAGCATACTATAATTAATAAAGTATTTTAATAAACATTATCTCATTAGAGCTCAGTAGTTCTGAAATGTGACAAGGTAGGGATTATTATCTCTATTCTTTTCAGATGGAGTTATTTTATTATTTGTACTTCATTATTGAATGGTGAAATTGAGCCTAAAAATGTTAAATAATTTCTTTGAAGTTATCAGTGGATCTATAACTAGAAACGAGATCACTTACCTCCAAGGTATAATGCTCCTTTTCTCTTGAGTTGTCACTGAAACATGTAGCCCTGTATACTTCAATGGTTCAAAATATGAGTTTGACTTTCAGAGAAGAATGAAAAATTCAAAGCTAGAAAGTCTGGGGCAGCTAGGTGGCACAGTGGATAGAACACTGGCCCTGGAGTCAGGAGGACCTGAATTCAAATCCAACTTCAAACAATAATTACTTAACTGTGTGGCCTTGGGCAAATCGCTTGACCCCATTTGCCTTGCAAAAACCTAAAAAAAAACCCCAAGAACCAAAGTTAGAAAGTCATATACCTGAGTAAGGCTCCTCTCTACAATATCTCTAACAAAGGTCACCTGAAAGTTTTATTGGAATCATTCAACAATCATTCATTTACAAGGCATCTGTCATACACCAAGAATTTCACTGCTTCCAAAGACAACCCATTCCACTTGGAGATAGCACCCATTATGAGTCCATTTTCCTTTGTCTAAGATTTGATTTTGCCTCTTTGCCAACGTCTATAATTGCTCCTAGTTCTGCTCTCGGGAATTAAGCAGAAACAGTTATAAAATTCCCCTCTGTCTCCTCTTCTCTAGGCTAACCATCCCCAGTTTCTTCAGCTGATCATAAATGGTCCTTCAATGTCTTGGTAAACTTCCTTTGGCCAATCCTCACAGAATCAACGTCCTTCTTAAATTGAAGACAACATTCCATTTTTGGTTTTACCATACATAAGAACTAATACATCCTTGTGTCTCTTTATGCAGGTAAAGAATTCCTTTGTGCAGTGTATGGAGCACTGGACCTGGAGTCAGGAAGTTTCATTTTTCTAAGTTCAAATCTGACTTTAGACATTTATCAGCTGTGTGACCCTGGGCAAATCACTGAATGCTGTTTGCCTCAGTTTCTTCATCTGGAAAATGAGCTGGAGAAGGAAATGCCAAACCACTCTAGTATCTCTGCCAAGATAACCCAGAAGATCAGACATGACTGAACCAGCTAACATTGATTTTATTAGCTCCCATTTTACACTGTTCATTCACTTTGGACTTCCCTTGGAAACTTCTGAATCTTTTTTCACCTAAGTTACTGTTTGACCAGACTTTCCACATCTTGTACTTGTGAAGTTGGTTTTTTGAATCCATGTTAAAATTTTACATTTATTCTTATCAACTTAAATTTTATTAGTTTTGGGTTATTGTTCTATTGCATCAAGAATTTATTATTTTCTGAGTTAAGTTCTCCCTATCACCCTGTTTACCAGAAACCATCACTGAAACATTTGAAGGGGGTCCATTTTAAACAAGACTGTATTAGGAAGAAGACTTTGTGGTTTTATCCTCCTACCTAAGGGCAACAGACTTTATTTGATGGGAATTCTTTAGGTAGAGTACATGCAAACAATATGGTGGATTGGGGAGCATTGAAGTCATGATAACCACTCATTTTTGTTCAGAATTTGGCTTTGCGTCCTGGGTCTGTTAGTTCCTGGCTCAGTGACCATGAACAAGTTTTCTACCCTCTTTGGGCCTCACTTTTCTTGCTCCTTAAAATAAGAACGTTGGACTAGAAGATCTTACAGTTTTTTCAAGCTTGAAATCTGTGATCTGAGTTGGGCAATCCTCATTCTTTCATCTAAATGAGTGGAGAGGAAACTGGAGATTGTGGGTGAGGATGACTTATTCAAAGCTATCCTAAAATGCAGGGAATAGAGATCAGAGTGAGTCCAGTAGGGAAGGTGGTTTTAGAATTAGGAGACCTTATCATGTTTGTGGGCAGAGAGGGGAAATAGTCAGAAGAAATACTGAGACCAATAATCATAGACCAAAGATTTACAACTGAAACTAGAGACTGTCTAGGTCAATCTGATCATTTTATAGATAAGGAAATTGAGGTTAGAGTGACATACCCAAGGTCATATAGGGAGTAAGTTGAAACGATGCAGCCACTGATTCCAAATTCATTACTATTTTCACTATACCAGTCAATTGCCTTCAATAATAGCCAATCATTCATATTCACATTTCTTTAGTGCTATTAGGTCCATAGAATAAATGTTTTTTGTTTGTCCTTTGTCCTTTTATGTTTTAGGGTTTATTTATTTTCATATTACAATAATCTTGTTGTGAAAGTAAAAATAAATCCCCCCCAAAAGATAGAGAAATCTCAAGAAAAATGAAATGAGAGGGGAAAAAAGTGTACTTCAGTCTGTTTTCAGATCCCATCACCTATGTCTCTGGGATGAGTTGCCTTCTTTATCATAAGTCCATCAGAGAAGTTGCTTCAATATCTTTTTTCACAGTTGCTATCACTAGATGTATTTCCCTCAATTCTAATCCTCTCCACTCCCATTTATTCTATTCTCTCTCTCCTTTCACTCTGTCCCGGCTCAGAAGTATGTAGTATCTGAGTACCCTTTCCCCCAATCTTCCCTCCCTTCTATCACCTACTCTCCCCTCCCCTTTCCTTTCCCCCTTATCCCATCCTTTTCCTCTCATTTTTCTCTAGGGTAAGATAGATTTCAATACCCTCTTGAGTGTGTATGCTATTTCTTCACTGAGCCATTTCTGATGAGAATGGAGGCTCATTCATTCCCCCTCAATTTCCCCATTTCCACTCTATTGCAAAAGCTTTTTCTTGACTCTTTTATGTGAAATATCTTAGCTCATTCTACCTGTCCTTTACCTTTCTCCCAGGACTTTCCCTTATCATCCATTGACTCCATCTTTATGCTATATTATAACATTATATTAACTCCCTCCAGTGCTTTGTCTATAGATACTCCATCTAACTGTTCTAATAAATGAGAAAGTTCACATGAGTTATCAGTATCTTCTTCCCAAGCAGGAATACACACAGTTCAATATCATTAAGTTTCTCATACTTAGTCTTTCCTGTCTATCCTCTCTATGCTTTACTTGAGTCCTGTACTTGGATATCAAATTTTCTATTCAGCTCTGGTCATTTCAACAGGAAAGCATGAAAGTCCCCTGTTTCATTGAATGTCCATCTTTTTCTTTGAAAGAGGATGTTCAGTTTTGCTGGGTAATTGATTCTTGGTTGTAAACCAAGATCTTTTGCCTTCTGGAATATCATATTCCAAGCCCTATGAGCCTTTAATGATGCTGCCAAATCCTGTGTAATCCTGACTATAGAGCCACAGTAGTTTGTTTCTTTCTAGTAGCTTGCATTATTTTCTCTTTGACTTGGTAGTTTTGGAATTTGGGCACAATATTCTTGTGAGGTTTTTTTGAGGGGGTTTCTTTCAGGAGATGATTGGTGGATTCCCTCAATTTCTATTTTATCCTCTGCTTCTAGGATCTCAGGGAAATTTTGCTAGTTTATTTCTTGAAAAATGAAGCCTAGACTCTTTTCCTGGTCATGATTTTCAGGTAGCCCAATAATTTTTAAATTATCTCTCTTTGATCTGTTTTCAAGGTTAGTAGTTTTTTCAATTAGATATTTCATATTTTCTTCTATTTTTTCATTCTTTTCTTTTCTTTTTTGTATTGTTTTATTTTTTTCTTTATTTCTTACAAAATCATCAGCTTCCTTTAACTCCATTCTACATTTGAAGGAGTTGTTTTCTTTAGTAAATTTTTTTAATCTCCTTTTCCAACTTGCCAATTTTGCTTTTTAAGGCATTCTTCTCATTTGCCTTTTGGACTGATGTTTCCATTTGGCCTAAACTGGTTTTTAACATGTTATTTTCTTCAGTATATTTTTGTATTTCTTTCACCAAGCTGATGACTTGATTTTTCATGATTTATTTGCATTGCTCTTATTTCTCTTCCCAATTTTTCCTCTACCTTCCTTCTTACTTTTAAAGTCTTTTTTGACTCATGTTTTTCTTGGAGGCTTTGGATACAGAAGCTTTGACTTTGTCATCTTCTGAGTTTATATTTTGATCTTCCATGAGACCAAAGTAATACTCTATGGTCAGGTCCTTCTTGTTCTGTTGTATGCTCATTTCCTCAGTCTATGATTTACCACACTTCCAAGGCTTGGGGGACACCCCCATAGGGACTTTAATTCCTCCAAAGTCTTATGTGAGGCTCTGGTTGCTCTCCTGCCTGTGCTCTGGTCTGTGGATGACCACAAGCATTCCCCTCTGCCCTGGAGCTGTGAGGAGGATCCCTGCTTCTCTATAGTAATAGGGGCCCCAGACTTTGACCTGGATCTGAATGTGGGCAAAGCAGCAGAGTCCTGCCCCAGGGAGATCAGAGAGACTCCTGCAGTCTCTCCTCATGCCCTGGTGCTGGAAGCTCTGGAATTGTTGGGTGGCTCTGCAAGTTCCCACTGCAGGGCTGCTCTGAGGCTGCATTGACTTGGGCTTTGCTCATTCTGGTGAGAATGAGTTCTCTCACTGTTCCTTCAAGGCATTCCTTAGTGATCTCTGGGCCAAGAGGTCTGGAAACTGCCCCCTCTGCTCCAGACCCAGGTGCCCCCAGGACCCAGGTACCCAAGGGCTGTTCCTGGAAGGTTGGAACTGGTTTGCTCTGGCTTGGCGTGGCTGGAGCTGGCTGCAAAGCTGCTCTTTCCAACCTCCTGGTCGTGTGAAATATACCTTTCCCTCCAGATCTTCCAAGTTGTCTTGGACTGGGTATCATATGTGATAGCTTTTGGAGTTTTTTGAGAACTAGTTTCTGGGAATTCCTTCCCTCACATCACTATCTTGGCTCTGCTCCCTAAAAGGAACTTTTTGTTATCATTTTTGGATAGACTCATGATTCTTTGATTATCTCTCCTTGTCTTATTTAAACAATTTGTTCACTCTTTTGAATTTATTCTAGTATTTTATCATATTTTTTTTTAGGTTTTTGCAAGGCAATGGGGTTAAGTGGCTTGCCCAAGGCCACATGGCTAGGTAATTATTAAGTGTCTGAGACCAGATTTGAACCCAGGTACTCCTGACTCCAGGGCCTCTGCTGCACCACCTAGCCTCCCCGTATTTTATCATCTTACAATCATTGATTTTGATCTACTTCTAATTCTCAGTGAGGTTTTTATTTAAGCAAGGTTTTGTACCTATTAAACTAAGAAGTTTATTCCCTTTCCAATTCTTTTATTTAGAGTTCTCATTGACTTTCCATTTCTTGTCTGTAGAGCTCTTATATCATTTGTAATATTGTTTTAAAGTACTTTATTTTTCCAGGAATTCTAGTCTGTGACCAGATGTTTTTGTCTGAGGCTTCTTTTGGGTTTTGAGTGTCCCCGGACTCATAATATTTCTTTCTCATCAATGTCTTCTTCAATTTACTGATTTTTATAGTCTTACTGAATTGAAATGTGTCAGGGCCAGGTTCTGTCCCCTTCTGGAAAGAATGATGGAGTTCTGTTTAGTCCTACTATCTATTATCTGAAGTCTATCCATAACTTCCTCTGATAACTGAAAATACTGTGTTCTTCAAGGACTTCATTGAGCTGCAAACTTCAGAGTCCTGAAGTTTAGACTGATTGCTGGTTTCCTGATCTGAGCTTTTCATTTTCTTGACCCTTGTTCAGGGTCAATACAACTTGATTTGCCTATAGTCTATGCTCCAATCTCCTGGATGCTCAGCACAGGTTTCCTTGGATCCTCACTGCTCTACTTGCTGGAAGGGTTCCATGCACCATCTTTCAAAAATTTTCAGGCTAGATTTCTTTTTCTCTTTTTTTCTTTTTTTGACCTGACTGAAGAATTCTGGCCATCCCTTTGTTTAGTCCTGTGCTAGAAAAATTGCACTTATACATACAGAGGACTACTTATCAAACCACTGACATAGTTTTTGGGTTGTCTAAGTCATAAAAATCTAGCTTACAAGTAGTTGGAATCTCTTAAACTTTCCATTGCTGTTTGAGTAAACCCATCCTTCCCACCAGCTACACCATTATGATAATTGTGGAAGTGAGGGAAACAGTGCCTAACTGAACCATATTAAATCTTTGCTAAACATCTTTTCCATACTATCATCAAGTAAACTTCCCTTTATTAAATATTATATGATCTATAAGTATGTCATTCTGATCTAATCCTGATTCTGAACTAGTAGCCTTGCTACCTATGGCATTTATAGTTCACTACAGCCCTATCTTATACATTTGCAGTTTTAAAAAAATGAAGGGTGGGACTTTGTATTTCTCCCCTTTTTAACTTGCATTATTGATTATTTTACCAGAATATAAAGATACATTTGGATAATAACACTGTCATCAACCTTGTCCTTTCTGGCGTTGTCATCTGAATATCTGAAAAGCATGTCATGCAATTCTTTAACCAAGTCATAGATAAGCATTTTGAACAGCACAGGGTCAAGAACAGGGATCTTTGGCATTCCATAAGACCTCATTCCATGTTGACATCAATTCCTTAATCTTTGAGTTCATTCATTCAATCAGGTCAAAATCCACCTAATTTCACTATTTTCTAGACCACACCTCTCCATCTCCTCTACAGAGGCATTAGGAGAGCCTTTGTCAAATATCCTGATGAAATCGAGTCTCACTGTGACTACAACATTTCCCTTGGCTGTCAGTCTAGTAATTATGCTCAAATCCCTCTTTTCTAAACACCTGCTTCTAACACATATAGACTGAAACATATCCCTTAACACTTAATCTTAGCTCTGACATTCTATGGTCTAAGGTTCCTTTTATCTTCTCATCTGGTTCCTAATATCTCTTCCGACTCTACTACTCTAAGTTTTATAATTCTACCAATTCTGACATTCTAGGTCCTAAGATTTTTTATAGATTTAACATTCTAAGGTTCTTCACAGTATTCATATTTTAAATTTCAAAGTCCCATCTAGCTCTGACATTCTATGTTCTAAGATCCCCTTTAATTCTTATTTTCTGTATTTCAAAGTCCATTCCAGCTTTCTAATATTCTGCATATAAAGGACCCTTCATATTCTTATTTTTTGTTCTCATATTCTATATTTTCATCTTTTCCAGTTTGACAATTGATTGAGATCCTTTCCCAAACCCTTACAAAATTTGAATGTGTTCTGGAAGACACAGTTGGATCTTAGCTCTTGAAGATGCCTTAAGCCAAGAGACCCTGGGAACTTCTGGGGCAGGAAGTCAGCCATGTCAAGAGCTGGTGGAAGGGAGGCACTGGAATGTGTGAGCCTTAGGCCAATTCATTGCTGGAGGCCCCTACCTGGCTGGTTAGCTGTCTGTGACTGTCTGTTGGGGCAGCAAAATAAATTACAGTCTCAGAAACTCAGGTCTACTCCATGCTAGGAAATTATTCACCCACCACAATCACCTTCTGGAAATCATTCACCATGGGAAGAATTACAAACAATGCATCAACTATTTGTCTCGCATGGATAGGTTCCAATTAGACTAGAGTCCGTGGTGGGAGTGGCAGAAATTAGATGAAATCCTGTATCATTCCAAAGAAATACATGAATAAGATTATTTTGTGTCTTTGAACACACGCTTGAAGCAACCTTAGAGGCTATCTAGTACAACCCCATTGTTTTTAAAGATGAATAAAAATGTGGCCCCAAGGGAAGAAGTGACTTCTTTTAGGTCACAAAGCAAGCTAGTGACAGAGAGAAAATTAGAAAGTGTAGCTTAAGTCTCTTAAGAAACTTTAAGGATCATCTAATTCTGTACCTCCTCCCCCATTTTATAGACTGAAAATCTGAGCTCATACAGGAAAAGTGATTTGTCGAGATTGAACAGCAAGTTAGTGGACAGCCTGGAACATCTATACCTTCTTTGTGTTATAATAAAAGAAACATTTTACCCTGTCTTCTCTAGGACACAGCACTTAGTATACCTACATTAACTCCTCCAAAATTATGCTCCCAACCACAGAGAAATGACTCTCTCTTCAAGGTTTAACCCTTTATGCTTATAAAGTCTTTCCTAATGTATTCTGTCACATTGTGTGAGATATGCATGTTATAGAGTGAGGTGGGGAGGAATTTCCTGGCCTATAAGGCTATATTTCATAGATAGATTTTCTTGGGCTATAGCCTAAGGAAGGGTCTAAAGGAATTTTTAAAAAAACTTTTTGTTTAACAGAAATTCAAAATTGGAAAGACAATTTCATGTGTTCATAAATAAGATAAAATTTCAAAAATAGGATGCAAAGGTTTACTTTGACTACTATATACACATAAAAATAAGATCACTCCTTGATTAAAAGTGACTCTAGTCTAATAAAGTCAATATTGTAATTGACACTACTGAGTATCTTTCCCTTGGCCATAACTAAAACATCTTTACATTGAATTCTCAACAAATACTCAGATCCTCATGCTAAGCACAATGTGTGCTGGAATTAATTTTTTTTTTTAAGCAGAATATGCCCCAAACTCAAATAGTTGGGTTTGGAGATAATTAGGGAGGAGTTCAAAAATTGATAATGACCTGCACTATATAAGCAAAACTTTACCATTTTAAACATGTAATACTAATAAATCCTAAAAAAAGATTTTTTGCAAATCTTACTTTCTGGACACTGGAATAAATAACTGGGCTTAGATTATTTACTACTCCTACTCAAAAGACACTCCACCTGGATTAAAGAGCCTCAATGTTAGGCAAGGACTGGGATGGATTTGGAGTTAATTTGTTATAGTTTGCTCATATATTTATTTTTGAGATTAATCTGGAATTATTTTTTGTGAAATGTGTTCCTATTATGATTATGCAATAATTTCTCATAGCAAATAAAGATTCCAAAGAGCAATCTTAACTTTTTTCTTAATACCATTTGTCTATTTTCTTCAGTTTGTTAGTGGCAAGCCAACAGGCTTAACTTATCAAATTATAATATATGTCCCAATTGAAAAAAAGTTTTTATTTTTATTTTGTTTGTCTTAAATTTCTATGATTTGAGTTCTTCCCCTTTTATAGGAGGTTTATAGATTAAGTGATCAAATTTTAGGTTAAGTGGTAATGAGAAGAAAGATAATAATGGAAAGAAGCATAAGGAAGGCAAGTTTGATAAAGTTTGATAAATGTATAGACATTTTAGAATATGATTTTGATCACTTTTCCACAAAACAGAATTTAACTTCCAGTTTTAAGTGATTTTATTGTAATGTTAGCCATTTGCTCAATTACCCTACAAATTAAATCTAATATTGGCAAAACACCCCTCTCCAAGTTTTCTTAACAATATATGCAATTCTAATATTATCTACAAGAGATTAGGGAGGTGGTAAAGGCCTGGGTAACAAGTCACTCTAGTCAGTAGGTTTCATGACTGAGTATCACTGGGGTTACAGGGGCTAGAAATGTCACAAGCTCAAAGAAGAGTTGGGCATGGGAAAATTGAAGACTGTTGACCTGGATAATAGGTGCCTATCTACCTTCCATTCTATGGAACATAGAGCTAAAAAGGACCTTAGAAACTTCTAGTCTAATCATTTTCAATTTATAGATGAGGAAATTGAGTCTCAGGCTAATTGATGTTCCTAGTTTCTTATATAGGAAGTATAAGAGGTAAGATTAAACCCATGTCTTCTTGCTTACAAATTCAGTCCCTTTCCTCCCTGCTTAAAATTTACCCCTTCTAGAAGCCTGAGATCAGAGAAAATGAAACAACAAAGGGAAAAGGATCTCACATCAAAACACTAACTATAGAGCAGAATGGACCTGAGATGATGCCCATGCACTTGTTTTAGAATTCTAGAATTCAGAGGGTTAGAGCCAGAAGGAGTCATGTTGATTATCTAGTGCAAACTCTTTTCTTCCCAGGAAGAACCCTGAGGTTCTAAGAGAGGGAGTGATTTGTACAAGAGATTGCAGGACAGCTAGGTAGCATAGTGGAGAGGGCACTGGGACTGAATTGAGAAAGTCTGAGTTCAAGGGCAGCATCAGAAACTTACTAGCTGTGTGAACCTGGGCAAGTCATTTTTTTTTGCAAGGCAAATGGGGTTAAGTGGCTTGCCCAAAGCCACACAGCTAGGTAATTATTAAGTGTCTAAGGCCGGATTTGAACCCAGGTACTCCTGACTCCAGGGGCCAGTGATCTATCCACTGTGCCACCTAGCCGCACCCTGGGCAAGTCATTTAATCCTGATTTGTCTCAGTTACTTATCTATAAAATGAAGACAATAGAGAATGAAAAGACAAATCACTCCAATACCTTTACCAAAAAAATTACAAGGACAAAAATTCATGGGATCAAATAAAGTTGGACATGGCTAAACAACAGAAATAAGAACAGCAGTACTAGTTAGTGAATCAAGCCTCACAGGATCATAAGAGTTGGAAAGAACCTCGTCATCCAATCCAAGACTTTTTCCCATATGGCATGAGGAAACTGAGGCCATGGGAGACTGAGAATAGTGATGATGTGGGATAACAGAAGCAGTGTTGCCTCCAGAAAGATGTGAATTTGAATCTTGCCTCCACCATTTATTTGCTCCACCTGTGGCCATGGATGAGTCACTTAACCTCTCCAAGATTAGAGTTGAAATGGGAATAACAATGCCAGTATTACTTAACTCACAGGGTTGCTATGGAGATTAAGTGAGAAAATGGATGGAAAGTGCTTTGTAGATCTAAAGATGGATCTTCTTGTTAGGTGCTTGGCAAAGATCACACAAGTAGTAAAGTAAGTTTGGGAGACTCCCTGACTCCGAACCCTGGACTCTTACTGATGCTGCCTTGTATCTTTGGAAATACTAAACAGTATTTCTAACTTTTCTAGGGAGATCTTTATAATTCTGTGTGAAAAGGCAAAGGTTATTTAATCAATTAACTACTTACCCCACCCAACTTAAACTAAGGGACAAGATGTTATTCCCTGATACTTTTGTCAGATGAGAACAATCACCTGACTGGAAGTGTGGCCTTGCTGTGAACAAGAACAACACATCTCTATTGAATCTATCTATCAATAAATTATAGACTTGAAACCAAGTTAGAAAATTTCTTAATCTATTTAGATGTCTTGGAAAGCCATTTGGTAGACTAGACTGATATTGCATGGGAAGTATGTTCAAATTGGTTGAGAAAAATCAGTTTTTAAAATGACAGACCAGATTCGAACTAGAGATTTGAACTTAGTGATGAAAGATGCCAATCAAACTCCTGAAAATTAGTCCCTTGGGGAGAGGAGAACCTCTTTGCTTCAGTAGCAACCTCAATCTCCTCTACTCAACTATGTGATCAAAGGAAGACCCATGTGAATTTCAGAGGATTAGAGGAATAGGATTTTTAAAAAGTGATAACCTACCTAGCAGCATTGCCAGGACAACAGCAGCATCTGGTGTTGGTGTCTGCATCTGGAACGTAACTAGACTGGACTCCTTGAGAAAAAAAAAATCAGATTTGAGAATCTACAAGTAATTCAGTAGAAAATCTCTACTATTCCAAAGAGGAACATCTCAAAGATTCCAACAAAAGGACTTCCAGTAGTTGTTACCTCTTGGCCATGAATGCTCTGTAAACTTGATCTCCCTTTCCCCTGTGCTCTATGTCCTGGTGGGACAATATTTCAGACTTTTGAAGTGTGACTGTTTTGGACCAACTCTTCTTATTATGTCACCTTAATAAAATACTCCTTTCTAAAATTTAATTAAATCTGGTCGAGCATTTTGATAACAACTGATAATGGGGGAAGTGTACCAGTTTGGGTTCATAAACTTAAATGTTATAAAACCATCCCTTAAGCCCCTTGGGGCTAGCCCTAGGTCTCTGAGGGGTGATATAGCAACCTAGCTAGTGGCACCCAATTTCTCGATATGAGTGTGAATTGGGAGAAAAAATTCAGAGCATATGCTTCTTTTGCAGGAGGGCAGACTCAGGGCAAGCATGCTATGTTAACTTCTGGGAAGAGTATCTCTCTTTGTACAAGTCAATAGCCAATTTAAAAGAAATGACATAAGACCTCTGTCCCTTATCTGCCACAGTAAAATTATCATCACTTTTTTTAAACTGAAATGCTTCTAAATTCTTTTGACATGAAAAGTCTCCTGAAAGATGTAATTCCTGAAAGTGACCCTGGCACTTATATTCATAATGATTATTCAAAGCACAGATGACATATCTTTTGCTCTGTTCTCTTTCTAGATTGGTGATGAGGATGTTGTCATATTCTCCAGGAAGACTTTTCTTCCTGGATTCTGAAAGAAAAGATTTCCCTTCCGTCAATAGGAAGAGACATCTGAAAGTCATCTTCAGGTCTCTTGCAAGGATGTACAGCTATCTTTGGGCTAGATTGGACAAAAGAATTGGGTGGGGCAATTCTAACTCTTGGTCTAACTCTTGGTCACAGTGTTGACCTACCACCAACAGGCATGCTAGGTGAAACATGGTAGCATTATGTACTGTATCTCCTTTTTCCTCTTTTATCATTTGACCAAAGTGGCTTCATACTTCTGCTAATGGTCTCCCTCTGCCCTCCTGCACTCCTTCCGGCTCATGGATCAATGGCATTGTCCCCTTGTTTCAGATTTTTCCTTCTCTTCTCTTCCTGTGAAAATTCTGCACCCTGTTCCTTATTTCCTCAGAGCTGTGATTTCTCTATTCACCATCAATGATAGCTAAGATGCTATGATAGAATTGACTGAGCTATTGGAAGGGGTGCTGGATAGAACCAGAATGCTAAGTCCATACCTCCTAGCTATGTGACCCTGGACAAGTTATTTGTCCTCCCTGAATTTCCATTTCCTCAGCTGTAAAATAAGAGAATAATACTTGGTAGTTACTTACCTTAAATGGTTGCCACTGAGTAAAGCTTTTTATAAACCTTGAAGTGTCAAATATGATTTGATATTCTTATAAAAGGGCAGATAGTTGATACAGTGGATAGAGTACCTGACCTGAAGTCAGAAAGACTCATATTCCTGAGATTAAATCTGACCTCAGACTCTTATTTGCTGTGTGACCAACTCAACCCTAGTTGCCTCAGTTTCCTCATCTTTAAAATGAGCTGGAGAGAGAAATGGCAAACCACTCCACTGTCTTTGCCAAGAAAACCTTAAATGGCATCACAAATCAGATATGCCTGAAATGATCAAATAACCATAACAAAATTCTTATTAATAGATTCATGAGCTAGCCCTTCTGAGGACAATTGTATTTTAGTGCCTACCTTTAATAGAGAGGCAGCATGGTTTAGTGGAAAGGACCCTGGAATTGGCATCAGAGGACCCTATGCTTGGGTGACCTTGGGCAAACTCCTTCATCTCCCTGAGTTTCAATATCCTTGAATGTCCCTTCCATTTTTAAGCAATATGATATTATGCCTTAATCCAAAGGAAGGAATCTCCCATAGTGAAAAGTCAGGCACCCTGGAAGAACCATCGGGAAAGACATTTTTTTTAGCAGGGAAGCCTTTCCAATGACTCTGAAGTCACAAGTCTGCCTACTCCACCCCCATGGACAGCTAACTCTACTTCCAGAATATATAATGAAAAGTTCCTTGAACTGGAAATCAAGAGATCTGAATTCAAAACCTTAGTCTGTCCTTGATCACTGCACAACATAAAAATATTCTTTCTCTGTGAGCCTCCCTTTGCTGCTCTGTGAAATGAGAGGTTTGGATAAAAATAATTCCTAAGATTCTTCCAATTTCTGAGACTGTATGACTCTATGATTCTCTTGACCCCAATAGAATCACATTGGATGGTTATTCAAGTCAAAAGACAAACATATAGGCCCCTAAATGATTCATTCTGTAGGGTAACTGTCAGCTAGTCAGTCAGTCAATAACCAATTATTAAGACCTATTACATGTCTGACACCCTGCTAAGTACTGGGGATGGAAAAATAGGCAAAAGACAGTTAAGGAGCTCATAATATAATGGGGAGAGACCAAGGAAATTGTCAAAATTGCTAAGATACTAGGGTTTGTTTCTAGATGGGCCATTTGATGGATATACCATATACTTTCTAGCTACCCATCGCCCCATCACCTCTCTCAGAGACAGTGTTGGCTGATGCACAATCATACTCCCACATAAAAACAAAGAAGCAGAGATTTCAAGGTGGAAGGGACTTTAAGGATTATCTAGTCTACTTGTCTTATTTTATACATGAGTTATCTGGGGCCAAGGGAAGTAGCTAGATGATTTACTCAAAGAAAGATCTAGTAAGTGGCAGATCTGGGATTAGACTTCAGGTTCCCTGACTCTAGATGCAGCACACTTCCCATTATTCATACTTGGAGTTAAGAAGACCTAGGTTCAAATTCCAATTCTGGTAGGGGTACAAATCCACATAGGACCTAAGTGGAGTCTACTGAACTTATTCCTGGTAGACAGAGTCCTGAAGTCTGACAATCACGAATCTTTCCAATGATCTAAATTATTGGTTTCTCCTAACTTTTTGTTGTCTAGATAAGTTTAAAAATCTAGCAGCTTTCTCCCCGACTTTGTATATATTTACATGCCATTTCCCTTATAAGAATGGAAACTCCTTGGGGTGGCTAGATGGCACAGTGGAGTCAAGAGTACCTGAGTTCAAATCCGACCTCAGACACTTAATAATTACTAGCTGTGAGGGGAGGCTAGGTGGCGCAGTGGATAGAGCACTGGCCCTGGAGTCAGGAGTACCTGAGTTCAAATCCAGCCTCAGACACTTAATAATTACCTAGCTGTGTGGCCTTGGGCAAGCCACTTAACTCTATTGCCTTGCAAAAAAAAACTAAAAAAAAAAAGAATGGAAGCTCCTTGAGGGCAGAAGTTGTTTTACTTTTGTCTTTGTATCTTTGGTACAGAGCAATGAATTCCTTCTTGATCATTAATCACATCTTCAAACATAGAAAATAATGCATATTAATGTATAAAGAGTTTAATGTCTAAAGAAGGAACATTTGTTAAATAATGAAAAAAAAATGACCTTGCTTGGTGTATGTATGCATTTACAGATGCCTTACAAGAACTCCATAACCTACAGAGGTCTTAGAATTATGGGTTGAGGCAGTGTTCCAAGATGTTTCCAGTGCTAAAATATACCCATTTGAATGAACATTATAAACAAACAAACAAAAAAAAAAAAAAGACTTGTAGACCACTGATCTTGAAGTCAAAATACCTGCATTCACTTCCCACATTTAAGTCTTAGCTTTGACATTTGTTGGTTGACCCTGGGCAAGTCAATTAGTCCTTCTCCTTTGAATTATCCCCTCTTTAAAGCAAGGATCACAATAACTACCTTACCTATAACAATGGGTCATTCTGCGAAAAGTATTTTTAAATATTCAAGTATTATATAGATGCAAGCTATTGTTCCACATTATTTGAAGGATTTGAGAAGGAAGAATATGTCCTTTAGACTCTGTCTACCCACCCATGGAAATATGGCACCAGTATAACTAATCATTCTAATCAAAATACCAGTCAATTTGGTTAGAGCACCGGGCCTGGAGTCAGGAGTACCTGAGTTCAAATCTGGTCTTAGACACTTAATTCCCTAGCTGTGTGGCCTTGGGCAAGCCACTTAACCCCATTGCCTTGCAAAAACTAAAAAAAAAAATACCAGTCAATTCAAGGAAACAGTTAGCTTGCCTAGTTACACTAAAGATTATTCCTCTCAGTATTATCCACTAATTTCTTCATATGGGTGAATGAAAAGAGCATCAAATAGAATCAGAAGACCTAAGTTTTTCACTCAGCTCTGCCATGAACTAGCTATGTGACCCTAGAACAATCATTTTGTCCCCATTTGACCCTCGGTTTCATCATTTGCAAAATGGGAATGATAATTTTAATGTAACCTATCTCTAGGAAAGTTGTTAAATTATATGTGACAGTATATTGCAATTATCAAACACTATATAGAAGCATTCTCCATGAGAAAATTCAGTTCATTCTGGAGAATGCATATCAACCATACATGCTAGTGATGTTATGTAGACTCCACTTAGCACCATTGTGAAAAGGAATGGTTTCCTATCCAGCCATCTTCCATTTTCCATAGTCACTCAACAAGGACAATTTGAGATTATGGTCTCATAGATTTAGAAGCAGAAAGGGCCATCAAGTTTAATTCTTTCATTTTATAGAAGCTGAGGCATAAAAGAGGTTTAATGACTTCCCCAAGGTGACACTGCTGGTAAGTATCTGAGACAGGATTTGAATTCAGACCTTCCTGATTCAAAATTGAATGCTCTATCCACTATGCCACCTTCCATTGGGCAGGAGATATCTTGATACCCTTGTACCTTTAGAAATTCAGGACCAGAGCCAAGCCTGGAGGAACTAAGCTTGACTTTGATGGATGTTCTGGGAGTTGGGTGGTGCATTCCTAAGAGACAGAAATTCAGGGATCCTGGCTGGGGGGCAAGAGAGAAGGGAGGAGTAGGCCAGAAAATTGGAATCTTGTTTGAACTATGGAACTAATGTGGGTTGGGGGAGTGGAAATTGACTTGACCAAAGGAACATAAATTAAGGGTAAAAACATGTAAACAATAAGGTTTAGAAAAATCATTTTCCATGAAAAGCCAGTTTCCCCAGGTCAAATAAATTTCCAACAATATTGCTTCCCACTAGACCATGAAGACCTACACATGGCCAAAATATGTAGAACTTTTAATATGTGCCACAGAAACTTAATGTTGGAGCCATGTCAAACAGTCTCTGGAATTACAATACAAGTCAGACCACATAGAGTAATCAAAGTCTCCGTTTATTAAAATGCATTATTTATGACTTACAGAAAGTATTCCATGGCCTTGACAGCAGAGAAATGAGCTAAAAAATTAACTCTTTGATATTATCAGGTTAAATTCATCTCTTTCCTTTTTTTTACAGTCATGCACAAAAATGGAATTTCATTCACATTGCAGAGGTATGATGAACTCCAGTACAGAATTCCATTAGTTCCCTTCCTAATAAATCTTCTGATTCATAAGATCCTTCAATAGACTCATAAATGACTTCCCAAAATGGTTAAAGTTGTTGCAGAGTCTTTTTTGCTCCAGGCCAAGACAGGCAATCCTATGAGGGTTTTAAAAGCCAAACTAGGTGTCTTTGAGAAGCTAGTTGGCACAGTTTATAAATAGAGTACCAGGCTAAATTTAGGAGACCATTATCCTTGAGTTCAAATCTGTCTACAGACACTTACTAGTCTTGTGACCCCGGGAGAGCTACTCAATTCTATTTATTTCAGTTCTTCTGTAAAATAAAAAAGTAAATGGAGAGGGAAATGGCAACTCACTCAAAAAAAAATAAACCTCCAAATGGGATCAATGAAGAGTGGAACACAACTGAAAAATGATCAAATTTGCCTCTGTCAAGCTAGCCCCAAAGGATCATAGGACTATAGATTTAGAGCTGAAATGATTCTTAGACATCAATTAAACCTCATTTAAACATGTGAAAACTAAGATCCAAAGAGGGAAAGAGCTAGGATTAACCATTTAGGAAGAGGCAGGAATATATCTGAACATATTCTATTCTCTGTAGAATGTAGACTCCTTGAAGGAAGGACTGTCTTTATCATGCCCAACCTGTAGAAGAATGTCTAACACATAGTAACTGTTCAAGAACTTTTTGATTCATTAATTGATTGACAGGCTGATTCAGAGGTCCTTAGACACCAAACTCAAGGTTCTTTCCATTATTCCACACTTCAACACTTCAGGGTATTTTTTACTTCTTCGACGTTGGAATATGTCTTAGAAATCTGGCTCACATGGCTAACAGCAAACATGGCTGTCTTCATTCTTCATCCCTTTACTGGTCACCTTCACATTTCAAGTCTTCTCTTTGTTCTCTTATTTCTAAGCTACTCTGAGAGGCCTCTGCGAGACTGTTGTTTGTGATAGGACAGATGGCTCTGGGTGAATTTTCCGATTTGGGAATCATGTAAATTAAATAAGGTTTGAGGGAAAATATTGAGCAGATGAATCATAGTTGAGAACAAAACTGTGGGAAAATGGCTGAAAAGTCGGAGTGCCAAAGACCACAGCTCATGAGCCCAGAAGGATGAGCCTGAGCATAAGAATGTTCTCCCTAGTTTGGGTGAGGTGGAAGGAAGTAAGGAATCAAACAAGAAAGAAAAGAGGAACATGGATAGTAAAAGTATACCATTGTGGGGCCTCCAATCTTGCCAAAAAATATGTCACTAAAGAGGCAAGTTATCTTGTGGCAAACTGAAAAGATAGAATGAACATGAGTTTAGAAGTCCATGTCACCATCTTAGCTGTGGGAGAGTTGGAGTCAAGGGGATAAATTTAACCTTCTCTATCTTTGATATAAGTCCAAGGGAAATGATCAAATGGTACTGAAATGTTCTACAAAGAAGAGTAATAGCAAAGATCTCTTTCCATTTAAAGTCTTTTGGGCACTTCTTCTAGCTAAGTGGCCAGTCCTCTTTGATGCAGCACCCCATCTTGCACTTCTCCATTCTTCTACCCCACTCCCCTGCCACCAGTATGAGGACCAGGGGCCCAATAAGAGGACTGCTTTTGACATCTCAAAGCAAAAGTTTTTCAGTACTGAATCAGAACCCAAGTCTTTCTTGAAATGGCCTAGGGTCAAGGAGGTGTCCTACTTATCACCATCACATGTATAGCAGTTTACAGAATGCTTTTTCTACATGATCTCATGCAATTCCTATAATTATTCAACATGTCTCATAGCATATGAGCTGGTTTTTATAATCACTTAGGACTGACCCATGAAAATAGAGAATCCAGTCTTTGGAACCTGCTCTTACCCTCATTAATCATCATTCATTGCCCATAAAGTACCATTTTGGGTCCTATGTCCTCATCTACAAAATTAGCCACCCATCCCCTGCCACTCACTCAGCCATTGCAATACCTGTCTGGTCTTGAACCAAACTTCACCCTCAACATCCTCTTCCCTTAGCATCTTCCTAAACAAGCTACATACTCACACTTTCTATCTTTTCTTCCCACCATCCCAACAGATCTTAGTTCTCCATTGGGGGGACAAAACCTGAGTGAAAGAATCTGACAAATTCATCTTTGTTAATGGTTTATGCTTCCCAGTTAATATAATGATTCAGAATACTTAGATGATGAGATATAGACAATATTGTGGAATTCAAAATATTCAAACTGGAAGAAACCCTAATAAAATGGTTCTTTTAAATTTTTTTGCATATATCATGAACCTCTTGGGCAGTCTGGTGAAAACTATAGACCCTTTCTCATTAAATAAAATGCTTAGGATAATAAAGGGAAACAATTAAAATAAAGCTGTAAAAATATTAAAACTCTAAGTTCACAACCTGAGGTTAAGACCACTTTGTTTGGAACATAGACTGTCATAGTTTGGAGGAGAGGTTCTTAAAGGATAGAATGACAGGGCCAGAAGGAACCATAGAACCCAGAATTTTAAGAATTGGAAAGATCTTTGAGACATTGAACTTAGCAATGGATGACACCTTAGGACATGGAATGTTAGCCCTAGAAGTGTGTCTTATAAAATAATGTCAGAGAAGGAAAGAAACTTAGACATCTCTTAGTTTAACTCTCATATTTTGCAGGTGGAGAAACTGAGGCTCAGAGAAGGGAAATCAGTTGCTATTAAGTGACAGAGCCAGGGCTGTTGGCTCCCAGCTCTGGGCTCATTTTCTTATATAATTCTTGCCTTGAAAGGTATCCAAGTATTACTACTGGGAATTTTAAGTGGCATAGTAGTCAGTCCCCTAAGGGAGATAAAGGTCCACCAGAAAGACTACAGCATGTCATTTTATACTTTCTTAAGTTGCCATCCCAATGGAAGAAGTACTCGTTGAGAGTCACACGCTCTGGTCGAGACTCTTGCTCTGCCACTACTTAGCTGTGTGGCCTTAGGTACATGGCCTACCCCTCCCCCAGGCCTCTATTTTAGTCATAAAATGGAAATAGTAATACTATTTAATCCTCAAAGCTCTTTGAAAGTCTTAGAGAGCTATATAAATGTGAGCTCTAATTAGATTATTATTTATTTTTTAAATGAACATTAGCCTTTCTTTAGGGCTCTTAGCACATGAAAACATTGGTGAATAGGTTGCCAAAGTAGTCTTGCTACAATGGGATATGACTGTATCATCAGTCCCTTCTTCCTCACTTGAAAATAATCTGTGGCCTCTAGGATAGAATAAAAAAGTAATTCCTCAGTCTGGCATTTAGGTAATGTGGCCTGTTGACTCGTTAGTCATTTACAACGTTGTATCTGCTACCTCAAATCTTTTGGATAGACAATCTGGAATATATTCCCTCCTCACTGCTCACTTCTATTTCATACCTTCCTTCAAAGCATGATTCAGGGTGCACTTCAGACGCTCCTGATTCTTTCCTTTACCAGTTATTAGTATGCCTTCCCTTTGTCATTTTATTGACCTCATACATAGATTATCTTGTAGGGAGAGAGTTATAGTTTCAGACATCAGAAAAAGAAGGCAAGCAAGCCCCTGGGTAACCTGCTTCTTTAATTTTCACATGATAATGGTAAGAGGTCTGGATTAAGGAGAATATTCTTGTCCTTCCTTCCTCTTTTTACTCTCCACCCTCCCCCACATCCCAGGATATACCATTTTGGAAAAAGCAATGATGATTAGATGAAAGATCAGATTTTGTTTAACATAGCGTATCTAAACCGGGACATAGCAAAGGGTTCCTTTGGATTTTTAATTTTTAGGAGGAAAATGCTAATGCCTGACCCCAATCACTTTCCCATAGTCCAAGGGCAGTGGAGTATATATAATATGCCACTCCAAATGTCTCCTATCCCCATCCACTGGCATAGCACTCATAGACTAAATGGGCATGTCCAACCCTTCAAGGACAGAGACAGGAAGGAGAGAGAAGAAAAAAATGTCTTGTCTTCAGAGAACTGGGTGAGTGATTCCTCACGTCCCCTCATCACGTCATCTTTCCTTGGGGTGGTGTTCTCTCTGGAGTCACCCCGTCCTCCTTCTGCTGGGACAGACTGGATGACCTCATCTCTTGGCACAGGCCCTAATGAACCCTCCAGGTTCCTTGAATCAATATCTCTTGGCATAGAACGCAAGCCCCTTCCCTTCCCGTCTATCCTCTTTGGAGTCAATTTCTTTCAAACATGAATTTACCCACCTTAGTTTTCTACTTATAGATAAAGGACAACTGAAGAATACATGAAATTCTTTTCTTCTCCCTCTGCTTTTGAAATAATGACTTAACTCTGTATCAGAACCTAAGAGATGATGCTCTAGACTGATGTAAATGATTGAATGTATGTTCACTCATGTGATTTCATGTTAATGGTAATGACTGAAGTTTATAAAGCCTACTACAAGTCCAAAATTATTTCCACATCTATTATTCAACTTGATCCTTACAATGACCTAGTGAATTAAATAGTGTATTAAGCTTTGTATTTTGTAGAGAACAACACTCAGGCTAAGGGAGAGTATATGATTTGCTGAAAGTCACACAGCTAAATATAGCCCTCTATATATTATAACTAAGAGCCAAACTGAATAGTAAAGAGTTTATGATTTCACCAACATGAGGAACTCCTGGTATAGGAATTCCCTTCAAGGACAAATAGATCACAATCTATCTATGACTTAATGGGAATTGCCTAAAGCAAATAGAGCAATAAAAAATATTTTTGTCCTTCATTTTTGAAGAAGACACAATATTAGGGAGGTGATGCCATTACAAGTACATGAATTGGATTTGAGTGAGGTGGGGGGGGGGGACTGTTTAAGTCACCAGCCTCACTTTTTCCTCCAGAGCCATCTGGGTCCAGTGACCAGATGATGACTAGAGATGGTTCTAGATGTAAGACAGTCAGGGTTAAGTGACTTGCCCAAGGTCACAAAGCTGGTAGGAGTCGTGTCTGAAACTGGATTCGAACTCTTATCCTTCTGACTCCAAGGCCAGTGCTCTATCCACTGCACCACCTAGCTGCCCTAAGGGAAATAGAATAGACTTGAATGAATGAGTGAATGAATAAATGAATAAAAACACGTTTATTAAGACTTACTATGTGCCAGATATTGTGCTAGGCAATAGATTTAGAAATATAAGTGAGCACAATAATCCCTGTCCTCAAAGAGAGAAGGGTATAAATATGGTGACATAGTTTGGAAACAGTCAATAAATGATGAGATGTCTTGGTTTCCAGCAATATAAGATGAAAAGTCACATATTGGAACCCAAAGTCCAAAGTGCAGAGCTTAAATTTCTGCCGGAGAAGGATATAGAGAAGATAGTCCAAGTTCAGCTGGCATGACTTGGAAATGTGTCAGTAATCATAGAGCTAAATAAGTGTCAAAGGCAGGAGGCTCAGTCCTTCCTGACTTCAAGCTCAGCACTCTCTAAATACATCTAAAAGTGTCCAACAAAGACCAGCAGTCATGTATGCAGATTCAACAAGCCGATTAGTTTTGGGAACAAATGGGATATAAATTGGGATCATTTATTATTTTGTCAATCTAAGATCATTGAACATAATCTAAAAGCATCAACAGCACTCATCAGTTAAATAAACAAACACTGCTAACAAGAACAGGAAGACCGACAAAAGTCGGCTCTAGGAAACACCAAATGATTTTAGGGTTGGTCAAATGTCCATTTATATGTATCTCAAACCAGGAGTAGTGCTCTTCAGTTCTCAGTCTCAAATGGGTGGATGATCTCCAGCATGACTGGTCTAAGGTCCAACTGTGCAGAAAGTGAGGACTGAATTGAAGATCCATTAGTTCCTCATGCTAACCTTGGGCTGTTCAATGGCAGAACTGAACTGTTGTTGTTCAGTCACACTCTATGACCCCTTTTGGGGTTTTCTTGGCAGAGATACTGGAATGGTTTGTGCCTTTTCCTCCTCCAGTTCATTTCACAGATGAAGAAACTGAAGCAGAGTTAAGTGATTAGCCCAGGATCACACAGCCAGTAAGTCTCTGAGGCCAGATTTGAACTCAGAATGATTTTAGGCTGGCACTCTATCCACTGTACTGTCAAGCTGAATGAACTTGACTTCCCTTCTAGGATCTTTGCTCCTAACTGGGAGGAAAATTGAAATTTTTTTTTAATGCCTCTGATTTCCCTGCCTCCCCTCTGATACTTTTTCCCCTAAATTTCTTCCTCTCCTCCTCTTCTTCTCTTCATTTTCTTCCTCCTCATCCTCTTCCTGTTTCTTCTGCTCCTACTTCTCTTCCTTCTCCTTTTCTTTCTTCTTCTCTTTCTCCTTTTCTTTTCCCTTTTTCTTTGTCTTCTTCATCTTCTTACCAGATTGGATTTCATTTTATGCCTGTAGCAACAATCCAAAGTTCTATGATGACCTGAAGACTATTTATAGACTAAAAACCTCTGGTGAATCTCAGCTACTCAGTGCTGATGGAACCAGACTGATTGGAGATAAGGACATGATCCTGAAGAGGTGGTTTGAACACTGCCATAGTATTCTCAATAGACCACCATCAACCAATATTGAAGTAACTAACAGCATACTTCAGGTTGAAGTCAATTCCTCTCTAGTCAAATTTGCAGTTGAAGAAGTGAATGCCATCAGGCTCCTGCCTTGTGAGAGTGTGCATGCTAGAGGTTCACTGTTCATACAGAACTGACTGAAATCTTCTGGGTTATATGACAGAGGTTTATTTCCACAGGAGATCAAGTATATAGTCATTGTCCAACTCTATAAAGGAAAAAGAAATAGATTGTTCTATAACAATCTGAAGGGGATATGTCTCTTAGTTATTGCCAGCAAGATTCTTAAAAGAATCCTTAATAGGCTGATTATCCACTTGGAAGCCAGTGTGGCTGCAGAAAGGGCAGAGGAACAGTCAATATGTTGCTAGCTGCCCACCAACTCCAGGAAAAATGACAAGAGCAGAACAGGGGGTGTGTATACAATGGTCATTGACCTGACTAAGACCTTTGATATTGTCAGCCAAAAGGGCTTCTAGAAAGAAAATGAGAATGAAATTTAGTTGCCTGATAAGTTCATCAGTATTGTTTTCCTGTTTCATGATGGCATGGGTTCTGGATAAAGGACATTGCTCTCATATTTTCCCAGTCACCAGTGGAGGGAAGCAGAGCCATGTGCTTGCTCTGAAGATTTTTAGCATGATATTCTCTATGATGTTGTCAGACACCTCCAATGAGGACAAAAATGGCATCAAAGTGAGCTACCACCCTTGAAAAGGCTACAAGCCATGACCAAAGCAGAGGAAGAGTTGGCGCATGACTTTTTGTTTGGGGATGGTTGTGTACTCAATGCAGTCTCTGAGGGTGAGGAGCAATAGAGTATGGATTTATTCTCTGTTGCTTATGCTAATTTTTGCCTAACCATTATCACTAAGACAAAAGAGGTTCTCTCCCAGCCAGCACCACCTCATTATATGTGAAACCTTCAGTTATAGCAAATGGAGAAATTTTGAATTCTGTGGATGAATTTACTTATCTTGGCAGTATACCTTTCAGGAAAGTCCACATAGATGATGAAGTTGATGCATATATTGCCAGAGCTAGCTCAGTGTCTGAGATGCTTCAAAGGAAAGTATGTGAGAGGAGAAATATCAAACTGCCTATCATACTGAGGATCTATAGAGCCATTGTGCTGACATCATTGTTGTAAGCCTATGAAATCTGGACAGTCTACCAGTACAATACCAGAAAATGAACCACTTCCATTTAAAATATTTTTAAAAAGATTCTGAAGAGCATTTGGCAGAATGGGATACTAGACACTGGAGTCCTTTCTTGAGCTAAATCTATCGTGCTGATAAGGCTGGCCCATAGCCCAAATGCCAAGCATACATTTACCTAAAAGATGATTTTCCCGAGAAGTTGCACAAAACAAGTGCTCACACTAAGGTCAAAAGAAGTAGCACAAGGACACTCTCAAGGTCTCTCTGAAGAACTTTAGTATTGATTTTGAGACATAGAAGACAGTGATCCGGGACCACCCAGTATGGTGTGCCCCCCATCAAAGAAGGAATTGTGTTCTTTAAACAAAGCAGAATCACAGTAACAAAAAGGAAACATGAGATGTGCAAATCTAGGAACATCTCCATCCCCAAAGTTCATATGGATTATTTGTAACCCCACTATGGTAGAACCTCCAGAGCTTATATTGGACTGATCAACCACAGCTGAACAAACTATATCTTGACTCTCACATTATGATGTCATTGGTCTTCTTCAAGTATGAAGGATCTCTACCAGGTTGGAGCTATAATGACAAGCCTGGAGACTTTGACCTGCTCTGTTTACCCAGGGCTGCTGCCTAGTGGACCACAATTCCAAAGACTCTGCCCTATTATTGCCCAACAATGTGCCCCTGCCTTTTCAATCCATTTACATTTTGCAGTTTCCATAAACTCCTTGATGCAATGTCATTGCTATTCTTGGAACAAGACATTCCATCTCCTTATTCCATTCAGTTTTACTGGTTTTCTTCATGAGTATTTTTCTTCATTTCTGCCTCCTGGCTTCCTTCACATTCCAGATAAATTTATACCTTTTACAGAAAGTTTTTTTTTTCAGTTCCTCTTATTTCTAATGCCTTTCCTCTGTTTATTATTCATCCTATACATAATTGTATAGAACTGCACATTATTTCCCCTATTGGATTGTGAGCTTCCTGAAGGCAGGGACTACAACTACAATATCTAGCATATTGTAAGTCCTTAAGAAGTGTTTATTGATTGACTGATGGCAGACATCCAATTGACTTTAACCCTACTGCAGTTCAGAGCTTCTGAGCTTAAATGCACCACCAACCTCAGCCTTACCTAGCAGTATGGTAGACAGGTAACCCAGCAGACCTCTTACTTCTTAGGGAAAGATTCAGAGTATTGGTAATACTGAGTCCATATTCTGAAATGTGAAAGATTTTGGAAGTGACTCTACCTGGTTGAGGAGAAAGAAAGACTTGGATTGGTATAAAGTAAAACTTTTTTAAAATCACCCGCTCTGTACTCATACAAATCCAAGTTTGTTTTTGAGGGGATTTAAAAGAATGAAGATTCTTTGATTTCTACATGGCTTGTGTCCCCACCCAGATTCTTTCTCTGAGAAAGTACTAATCTGGTTCATTTTAACTTTCTTCTAGGGGTATTAGACTCCACTCCTGCCAAAGATCAGAGGCTTTCAATCAACATTTAAACAAAATATTTCTTTAAGACAGTGATGGACATCAAAAGGTTATTATCCTAACCTCATTAATGAAGCAATAGAAAAGAAATATATCTCTCTACCAGGTGAATACTATTTCTTATTCCCTACCTCCACTGTACATGGAATCATTGATTTGGAAATGAAAAGGATCTTAGGGGGATGCCTATTTAGTCCCACCCCATTTTATAAATGAATAAAGTGAGACACAGAGAGATGAGATTAGCCCAAGGTCACTAAGATAAAGTGGGAAGACCTAGAATCTGAACCCAGATTCTGTGGACTACAAATTCAGTATATTTCCCATTTAGCCCTAGGCTACTTCAATGCTCATGAAAATGCAATTAAAAAAATAACTTCCAATACCGTTTGAATTCAGCAAAATAACTGGGTGGGGTGGGGTTGAAGGGGGGGTTCCTTAATTTTTGTGATTCCAAATCATTAACTTGATTTGTTTTCCTTCTTTCCTCATTTTCCATTGCCAAACTGTCCATCTCAGACAAACATTTTTGTGGGGTAAGAATTGCAATCCCAGAGATCTGGAAAGAGGCAGGGCAACTCCTGGTATATCTACTTTTTCCCTTCTCCCAATATAGTGGTATAAGCTCTGAGATAGAGAGAACGTTCTTATTTCTGTCTTCTCCTCCTCCTCCCCTCCTTCTCCTCAACCTTAATTGAACCATTTGGCTCCAGTGAATTATTTTGTGTTATTGGTAAAAGAGCCTGCTTGCAGGGAAATCTTCAAAGGAGACTGCTCAGCCCTTTCCATCCTCAGTCAACCAAATAGCTTCTGGGAGAGGCTTTACCCCTCAAAGACTATTATTGGATTCCTCATCTATTTTCTCCAACCTGTAGTTGAAAGCAAGGCTCAAATGGATCCTTTCAAAATGCTTTCAAGCCTCAGTCCTGGATCCTTTGGATCTCCAGGGACTTTCTCCTCAGAGATAGCGAGCTTCAGAGATTGCCCTCTGAAGTTGTGACCAGTCTTGTACCTGGGCAAAACTCACTCCTCAGAGCAAAGAAGTAGGTATGATCAGAGCTCAATAGCTCAGTTTGATTCTCTGGAATACTAGGTGTGACCTAGAATGGGAGAACCCCAAATATAGTCTCCCAGCCACCACTGGTTTCCTTCCCTCTTTTCATCCCCATGTCATCTTTAGAGAAAGTCAAACTCCGTACAAGATAAATGAGATATCAAAGGATATAGGACAGGAAGAAATCCCATTGATAATCTAGGACCACCCACTCAATCACAGCAGAAGATACCAAGGCCAGGAGAGACAAAATGACTTGTCCAAAGTAATAAGAAGTGAAGAGAGAGTTTGGAACAGAACCTAGGTTTGACTCCAAATTGGGTGAAGTTTCTTTTCCCTGAAAGGTCAGGGTCATATGGGAGACAGCAGTATCATAGAAGCCCCCTACCTATAGGCTGGGGAGAGTCAAAAGACCTGAGGAAATATAATGTGGTAGAGCCCAGTGAGGGAGGACAACAGAGGGAGGACTCTTGAGCCTTACCTTTAAGACTTCCTGGGCTTCCCATCTGCTCAGCAGCTGATCTTTCTTTTATGCATTACCTCTGGGGGTCAAGTGTTGAACTCAATGAGAGCAGATCATTTCATTTCTATTTTTATCTCCAGCTTTTAGTACATTTAAGTGCTTTTAAAAATGTTGTTCATGGCTAAATTGTTCTATTAGAAACCAGGGAGGGTGGGAATTCAGGGAAGCCTAGAAGGATTTGCATGAACTGATGCTGAATGAGATGAGCAGAACCAGAAGAATATTGTACATCCTAACAGCAACATGGGGTTGAGGAACAACCTTAATGGACTTGCTCCTTCCATCAGTGCAACAATCAGGCACAATTTTGGGGTATCTTCCATGGAGAACACCATCCGTATCCAGAGAAAGAATTGTGGAGTTTGAACAAAGACCAAAGACTAAAAAAAACCATGATATTATTATGTAATTTTGCTATCTCTTATACTTTATGTTTCTTCCTTAACAATACGATTTCTCTCTCATCACATTCAACTGAAATCAATGTATACCATAGAAACAATGTAAAGACTGACAAATTGCCTTCTGTGGGGTGTGGGGGGGGAGTGAGATTAGGGGGAAAAACCCCCACAAAATTCAAAATAAATAAATAAATAAATGAGTAAATAAATGTTTTTGAAAAAATGTTGTTCATGAAGCAGCTAGATGAAGCAGTGAATAGAGCACCAGAGTCAGGAGGACTTGAGGTCAATCCCAGCCTCAGACTTGAGTTCAAATCCAGACTCAGACTCTTAATACTCATTTAGCTATGTGATCTTGGACAAGTCATTTAACCACATTGTCTTGTAAAAATGAAAACAATGTAAACGTTTTTCATTCATTCTAGCGACTGTATGATGACTCTAGGGTGTAGCCTTTGGTCTAATCTGAAAATGTAATTTTCCAACCAAGAATGTCCTAATCCTGAGGCACTAAAGTCAGCAAAACTTGCTCTTAATGTTGATTGTCCTGCCTCTTCTGCCTCTCATCTACATTGGAAGGATCCTTGAATTGGAATTCAGAACATCCAGATTATGATCCTGGCTCTTCCAATTATTTGTTTGATGATCTTTTGGGTAAGCCACAAAATGACCTCTTTATGTTTTGAGTTCCCTTTTGCTGAAAGTATTTTTAAAAGAGGGTGTGACTTGCTCAGGGTAACATAACTTCTTTTTAAATTAAATTAATTTTTTTCCACATAGCCTCTAAGTATCAAGTATCCAAGGTTAAATTTGAACTCAGGTCCTCTTGACTCAAGGGCCAGTGTTCTATCCACTGAACCATCTGACTATCCCTTGCTAGAGTGATTTAAATAGAGTCACTCTAGAGGGTTGTTTATTGAAGAAATTATTCCCGGGGTGGCTAGGAGGTGCAGTGAATAGAGCACCGGCCCTGGAGTCAGGAGGACCTGAGCTCAAATATGGCCTCAGACACTTAATAATTACCTAGCTGTGTGACTTTGGGCAAGTCACTTAACCCCATTGCCTTGAAAAAAACAAAAAAGTATTTTTGTATCAGGTTGACCTAGATGACCAAAGAGACAGTGGGAAAATTGTTGAACTTGGAGTTGCAAGGCAAGAGTGTGAATCCTAATTCTGCTTCCTGTGACCTGTGTGAACTTTGACAAATTATTTCATCTCTTTGAACCTCAGTTTCTTCATCTGTAAAATAAAGGAGTTCTGTGACCCTGGGCAAGTCACTTAACCCGCTTTGCTCCCATTTCTTCATGTGTACAATGAACTGAAGAAGGAAATGGCAAATCACTCCAGTAACTCTGCCAAGAAAACCCTGACTAGGATCACAAAGAATTAGACATGACTGAAACAACTGAACAACCTCATAGAGAACTTTAAGACTCGCATAGCCCTTTATTTGTATTATTTCATTTGGTTAGATCTTCACAATAACCTTCGAGGAACATAGTGTTAGTTCAATTTTACATATAAGGAAACTGAGACTGAGAGGAACTTGTTAGGTGTCCAGGATCACATAGTTAACCTCATAGTTAATCACCCCTTCTCCTCTTCCACTTGTCCCTTGGCTTCTCCTTCTGCCTTATGGCTTTCAGGTGGCTTTGTCTCTTGGTCCCTCCAAGTCGGGCTGTTACCTGAAGCTTGCTTAACTCTGGACCTGGAATCTCTACTTAGATCCCTGGAGTCTAGAAGGATTGTTTTACCTTTAAAAGAGCCAGCATTCTTGTTCGCCCCCTTCCCTTCCATTTCCCTCTCACCCTAGGCCCCCCTGGCCCTTCGAACACACATGTGCTGACAGGTCATGGTATTCCAGGCATGGCAGCAGAGCAACATCTGTGGCCCCCGGAAAGAATTGACCTAAAGGAGGATCTTCTGAGCCCGTCTGGCTGGCTGGGTTGGGCAGAGTTATCAGCTGTTCCGTGGGGGTCTGTATTGCCCCTAAAAGAGAAATCTGCCCTCTTTCTCTGCAACCCTATTCATGGTGACAGAGGTAGAAGGGATGGCATTGGCCAAGCTCCCTAATCAGGGTTCCCTCTTTTATCTGCAAGGAACTAGAGAGGAAAGCAATGAGGAAAGCAACTTGAAAAGTAGCCTCGACTGCTAGCCCTGATTCTATCACTTACCTGTGTGGCCTTGGACAAATCATTTATGTCCCTCTGTCTCCATTTCCTCAACTGTCAAATGAAGGAGATGTTGACTTCCATGATCTCAGAGATCCCTTCTAACTCTCCTGGTATTTCATAACAAGGTGAAAAGTTGAGAGGAGCAATGAATGAAACCTAGGCAAGCTTCACCGAGGACCTTGGCACTATTCACTTACACACACACACACACACACACACACACACACAGACCATTTGTGATAGAGGCATCAGATCAGATTGGCCACTGATGATCTCTGAAAAAGTCTGCCAGCCCCAATTAGACCCTGAAAGAGAAAGACAGGTCCAAGACAAAGGTTTAGGAGTCTATGCACAAAAAAATTTAATTGAAGTTAAGCCGGGCAAGGCTGCATCCATGACTCAAGAGGAAGTCTCAAGACAAAACACATACCTGAAACCATTAGAGAAATACAGGAAGCGGAAACTTTGCACAAAGGTGCTTAATGGATTTTTTTGAATGAATAAATGAATGAATGAATTAGCAAGCAGATGGGTAGAAAAATGGATCTTTAGGTGGATGAATGAAGCAGTGCCCATCTGTATATGTATCTCCCTAAATATTTGATATATAATATTAAATTGAATACCATTAAACAATATTTATTAAAGCTAACTTTATGCAAATAACTGTATCAGACAAAATTCCAGCAATCCTTGGTCTCAAGGCTTAGGTGATATTCTACCAGGGATGTACAGTATGTGCCCAAATATCCATATCTATATCTATATTATCTAGTTATAGATAAATATATAGAGATTATAGATAGATATCTGTATATTAATATCTCTATATATAACTATATATCAAATATACAGAAAATAATTTCAAGAAGGAAAAGCAACATTTTCTCATTCCATCCTCATAACAACCTTATGAGGTAGAAACTAAAAACATCATCATCCCTGTTTTTAGATGAGGAAACTGAGGATCTTAGAAATGAAGCTTAAGGGGCAGCTAGGCAGTGCAGTTGATAGAGCAATGGCCCTGGAGTCAGGAGGATCTGAGTTAAAACATGACTTCAGATAATAATTACCTAGCTGTGTGACCTTGGGTAAGTGACTTAATGACATTGCCTTGCAACCCCTCCCCCCAAAAAATAAAGATTAGAAATTGTGAGAGGATATTAGGCTTGGTAGAGCTTAAGGTAGAGGGGAGTAGAAAGGGCAGGTTTGGGGTGGGGACAGTCTGTGCAAAGGAATGGTGGGATTTACAGAATGCTGACCTCCAAAGAAACTGCTAGTTGACAGTATGGCTGCAATGGAGAGTGACCCCTGAGAGTCACAGACCCACTTGGATATTAAGGGTGGATGGGACTTTGGAGTTCTTCTGGACAAGTTTCCCTATTTTATAGTAGACAGTGGAGCTAAGTTTGACTTGCTCAAAGTCTAAAAGCAAATTAGTGTTTTAGTTCCCTCTCATGGATTTTTTCTCTTTTTTGATTTGATTCTTCTTTTATAACATCTTAATATGTATATATGTTTAATGTAATTATTCATGTATAACCTATATAAGATTTCTACCTCTACCTCTTAGAATCCCTATTAGTTTCATTCAAGACTAAATTTAGCCATTACCTCTTTCTGGAAGTTTTTTCAAGTTCCCTCTAGTATTTTCTGTGTAAATATTGTCTTGCCCCAGCAGAATGTAAGATTCTTGAAGGCAGGAACTATTTTTTTTAATTGTGTCTTTGTATCCCTAACACCAAACACAGTTCCTTGCACATGGTAGGCTTTTAATGAGTGGTTGAATTGAGTTGAATTGTTTGTCTTCGAGAAGTCCAAAAAAAAGAAGATATGCCCAGGATAGGAATCTTAGACCCCTTCACCCCTCAGAGAGGGGCAGAGCTCTGAGCATTATCCTAGAACCCCTTCTGGCTCAGCTTGCCCCTGGGGAGCATCAAATAGGGACAAAGCTCAAACCTGCAAGATAAATTACAAATAGAGTGGTAGAAAATTGTTCAGGCCCCCTGAGTGTACCTTAAGTATTTAAATTCTTTTTCATAATTATCTTAAATAGTAATTATTTTAGTTACAGATAGGCTTATCTCTGACATGAAAATACCTGCCTCCCATTTTAAAAAAATGGAAACACTGGAATTATTTCTGTGCCTTGTTTCAATGGCTGTTTTCTGTGTAAATACCACCATAACCACAAGAAAAATATCCTGAGACAAGCTGTGGGTATTCGAGGTTTGAGAGGAATTATCCTAAGAGGGTGTTGAGTTCTCCACAAGCTCACATTGGAGCAGGAGGAAAGAAAATTCTTCCTTTGGGTTTCAAGGGGCAAAAAAACAATCAAGGAAACATTGCCAAATGCTACTGGAGGGGCAGGCTGGCCACCTCTTCAGAATATTTGACTAGACAGACCCCTGTAGGACTTTAGAGAGTGGTTAAATGCAATCTCTTTAATAATATAGAAGAAACCAAGAGGTAGATTTACTCACTAGAGTTCTTACAACTAACAACATTCATGGGCCTCAGTTTCCCTAACTGTAAAACAAGAGGTGTGAAGTAGCTTATATCTGAGAACCCTTAGATAAAGAACCCTTAAAAGCAGAAGTGGAATTTGGCCCTATATTGTTTGCTGCCAGAGACAGTTTTCTTCCTTGATACTGATATATTTCAGAAATAAAGTTGGATTTAAGGTCAAAGAGCTTGACTTAAAAGCTTACCTCCATTACTTATACCTTCACTAAACCCAATTTTTACTTTGGATTTGGGGATTTCTATAGAATAGCTAGATAGTACAGTGGATAGAGTCAAGATTTTTCTTCTTCATGAGTTCAAATCCAATCTCAAACTCTTATGAGCTGTGTGAGCCTGGGTTAACCACTGCGTATTTCAGTTTCTTCACCTCTAATATGAACTGGAAATGGAAATAGGAAGCCACTTCAGTTCCAAATGGGATCGTCAAGACTAAAAAACTGGATATCAGCAAATGTCTTTTTAGATTTTTAAAGAGTTTTCAGGTTTTCTTGTCCCCTTTGGGTTTCAGCTGGGTTGACCTCCTGTTCCTGACCATCCTAGGGCAGTAGGTTCCCATCTGTTTTGTGATAGTTCAACCCATACATTAGTAGTTTCTTTTTTGAAGCTGAAGGATGAGAAAAAGCCTTCTAACAATGAAAACATTTCTATAATGAAATGAGTTGCCTTAGGGGTGGTGAGTTCCCCATCACTGAAAGTATTCAAGAAAGGATTGACACACTATCTGTAGTTACTGGATGAAAGACTGGACTTGATGGAGATTCAGGTTCCTTTCTAGTCTAATTTTCTAGTGTAAAGGAAGAGATGTTGTTTAGGGCTGAGATAACAATCCTCTTGTGGAGATGATGCCTACCCTCCCAAAGAAGTTTTGATATGCTCCTTTGGGAAGCTAGGCTCAGGATTGAGGACTTCAGGGAGAAGTTCTGAGGCTCAGTCTTTTTACTCCACCTCACCTCTTTCCCCTCTCTGCTATCATCGGCTTTAGAGATTTAGAGTTGAAAAGGACCTTCCATCTAATCCAACCCCCTCATTTCCTGAGCTCTGACAATAAGAGCCACCTGCAAGGGGAGGGAAGTGGGAAGGGAGGGGGTCCAGTAAATGAGCAAAGGGAGAGACCTGCCCCAGTCTAGATGAGGCAAAGATGCCAACCAGCTTGGGCCCTGCTCTCAAAGGTTTGGTTCATTTACTTAATATTCAAAAGCTTCACGGGTTCCTGTAGACAAGGGATTTTAATGGCGATGGAAAGGATTAGCCAACCCTGCTGGGAGCAGGGGGAACCCAAGGCTTTACTCTGTCCATTGGACACTGACCCCTGCTGCCACTTCCTTCTCTACCCAGCCCCGTCATCAATTACTCTGGCCCCATTGTATACTTCGACATCACCATTGATAACGAGCCCCTGGGCCGAGTTATTATTCTTGGGCTATTTGCAGACAAGTTTCCAAAGACAGCAAAAAAGATCTGGACTCTGAATATACAAGAAATTTGATTTAGATAAAAAGGATCCTGTTTTCCCCAAATCATTTATCCCTAGGTTGATGATTTCACATGATTCAGTGGCGGGGGTGACAAGTTAATCTATGAAGATGAAGCTTGCGATGAGAATTTCATCTTGAAGTACATGAATTCTGCCATGGCAAACACTGTGTCCAGCAAAAATGGCTTTCAGGTTTCCATTTCTTTGGGTTTTATTTTCCTTTTTTCATCCCCAAATCTTTAGATTTAATCTAAGTTAAAAGCTAAATGACCAAAATAAAAATAAAGACAATGGAAGGAGCTCTGATCTGGGGGTGGGGTGGGGGGCAGGAGACCCAGACTCTAGACTCACTCGCTTAGTGTGTGACCTCTTGAGCAAGGCTCTGAAGTTCTATTTGGCTTCTCTTTACCCATTTGTAAAATGTAAACAATAATACTTTATCTACCTGATTGCTAGGGATGCTGTGAATGTTGTGATAAAGAAAGTGTTTGTGAGTCCTTTGCAACCTGGAAAACACCATGGAAATATGAAGTCTTACTATCTAACCACAACCTCTTTGTACAGATAGGGTTGAAGAAAGACTTTTTGATTTTTTATGCATAAAGCCAGATTGGCTTTAACAAGTATGTGAAGTAAGATTTGTGGGTTGTCCAAAAGCCTCCCCCATTTAGATCTTACTCCAGTTGATAACAATAAGCACAAAAAATGGCAGAATTTTTGAGTTGGAAAAGATCTCAGGAGGTATTAGTTGAACCTGTATCTAAGAATAGGATACATTGTGCTGTGCTGAGTCTAGCTGCATGAGATCTGAGTTCTAATCCTTACTTGCTGTGTGATCTTAGACAAGTCGTGACTTCTCTGAGATGTATTAGTAATGTGGCTCTAAGCATGTCCAGTGGCCACACCTTCTCAGCATATAGGATGAACCAGGTTGATGGTACCCAGCAAGCCTTAAAGCTATTGGTAAGTTGGGGTTTGTCTGACCCAAGCATGTGAAGACTTCCTCTGATGGAATGGACAGATGAGAACAATTTATCCCAATAGCCACAAAGGCAGCTGAAGCAGGTTTAGTGGAGAGTTGAAAGCTTGGTTAGACTTTGAAGATACCCAAGTCATTCATTGCGTCCCAGACCATTGTCAGTCATCTTGACTTTTGTCTTCATTGGACTTTAATGACTGTGGAAGAGAGAGTGAGATTGATGACCTTGAGCATTTCTGCCTCACTCAAATTCAATTTATTGTATGAAGCAAGATATCACCTCATGATGTCACTGGTCTTCTTGAAGATGAAGGATGACAGTAAATATAATAGTAAATGAATAAACCAATGGGGTTGGATTAGACAATCCAAAAGGTCCCTTCCAGCTCTAAATGTCTGAACTAGTCTGACAAGTGGTAATCTAGCCTATATTTGGGGTAGAAACGAGGTCATAATAATAAGAGCTAGAATACACAAGAATACACCTCTTATTGCCAGTGCTGTATTTATTAAATGACTTAATGTTTAGTTAAAGAAATGGGGGTTAAGTGACTTGCCCAAGGTCACACAGCTAACTGGTGACTGAAGGCAGATTTGAATTTAGATCTTCCTGTCTCTAGTCTCAGCACTCTATACACTGTACCACCCAGTTACTTTTAGGGGACTACCATTTTCCTGGGGTGGCACATTTCACCCGGGGACAACTCTAATTGTTACTGTAGGGTATTACTCATGCAGATTGCATTTGAACCTTGTAAACTGAAGATCCTTTTCATATTTGAATGGATTGTTTGGTAACTTGTAAAGGATGTAAAACTTTGAGTAGACTCATTTGCACTGGTAGGCAGCTAGATGGTGCAGTGGATAGAACACTGAAACCTGAATTTAAATCCAGCCTTAGACACTTATTAGCTGTGTGACCCTGGGCAAGTCATTTCCATGTTTGCCTCAGTTTCCAGAGAAGAAAATAGCAAACTTCAATCTTCTTCAAGAAAAGCTTAAATGGGATCACAATAAATTGGACATGACTGAGAACAATAGAACAATAGCAATTCCTGCCTCGGGGTCCAGTGCTCTATTCATTGAACCATATAGTGCCTCCTAAGTAAACAGAGATTAAATAATTTGCCCAAGGTCATACAACTAGTAAATTTGAACAAAGTCTTTTTTTAAAAAAATTTTGTTTTCCAATTATATACAATAGTAGCTTCTACCAATCATTTTTTTGCATGATTTTGAATTTTTGCAATTTTTCCCCTCCCTCCCTTCCCTCCCCCCTCCTCCTCCCCCAACAGAAGGCAAGCTGATAGTCTTTACACTTTTTCCATAACATGTATATATCAAAATTGAATGTGTTGAAAGAAAAAACATATCCTTAAGGAAGAAAGAAAACATTAGAGATAGCAAAGTTATGTATTACATAAGATGACTTTTTAAACATTGAAGATAATCTTTGGTCTCCTTTTAAATTCCACAATTTCTTCTCTGGATACAGATGGTGCTCTCCATCACAGAGCCCCTAAAATTGTCCCTGATTATTGCACTGATGGAGTGAGCAAGTTCATCAAGGTTGATAATCACCCCCATTTTGTTGTTACGGTGTACAATGTTCTTCTGGTTCTATTCATCTTGTTCAGCATCAGTTCATGAAAATCTTTCCAAGCTTTTCTGAAATCCCATCCCTCCTGATTTCTAATAGAACAATAGTGTTCCATCACATACATATAACACAATTTATTCAGCCATTCCCCAATTGACGGACATCCCCTTGATTTCTAGTTCTTTGCCACCACGAACAGGGCTGCTACGACTATTTTTGTACATGAGGGGTTTTTACCCTTTTTCATGATCTCTTCAGGATACAGACCTAGTAGTATTATCAAAGGGGATGCACATTTTTATTGCCCTTTAGGCATAATTCCAAACTGCTCTCCAGAGATATTGAATCAGTTCACTGCTCCACCAACAATGCATCAGTATACTCAGGTCATCTTGACTTCAGGTCCAGCACTCTATCCACTGAGTCATCTAGTGTCCTCATTTTTTTTTAGATTTTTCAAGGCAATGGGGTTAAGTGGCTTGCCCAAGGCCACACGGCTAGGTAATTATTAAGTGTCCGAGGCCAGGTTTGAACTCAGGTACTCCTGACTCCAAGGCCAGTGCTCTATCCACTGCACCACCTAGCCACCCTGCTGCGTCCTCATTTTCTTATTGAAAATGCAGTTGAGACTAATCCATTAAGTGGGGAGTATCCCCAGAAAAGAAAGATGGATTTAATGATGAGGTGCTTTGCTAGAGTGTGATGGTTCAGAGTTCAAAAAGGTAGAATATATAAAGAATGATAGACCCTTTAAAACAATCTTTAAGAGCAAAGAAATTCCATGCAGCCAATGATTCAGTAGTAGGGTGGGAGAAAACTAGTGGTTGAACTGCCGTTCCTGCCCCACCATAGCACTATTGTAGTTAGGAAGGCTTTTCTCCCCTTATTTCAAGTCTAAATTTACATCTTCCACCCTTTGCCATTAGTTCTGACCTCTGAAGCCAGAAGAACATCTGATCCTTCTTCCATATAACAGGTCTTCAAATACTTGAAGATAGCAATTATCATCTGATTGTTTTCTTCAGGCTAAACATCCCCAGCTCCTTCAACAGATGCTCATCTGTCATTAACTCCAGTCCCTTTACCATGTATTGGCCGTCCTCCTCTGCACTCTCAAGTTTATCAGCATCATTCCTCCCCAGTGCTGCTCAGAAAGGAATACTCTTAATTCAGCTAAACACCAAATTTGCATTCTTGTGTCCCATATCACACTATGGAATCCATGAATCTCCAGATGTCTTCAGGTGAATTGCTGAATGGGCACTTCTTCATCTTGGATTTGTGGAGTTGATTTTTTAACCCCAGCGTAACCTTTCATATTAAACTTCAACTTATTGCTTCTGGTCTAATTTTTTTAAAATCCTGGCTCTGTGGCCCCACATGTCACCTACTCCTCCCAGTTTTGTTAACCATTGCCAATGTGTTCAGCATACGATCTAGCATTTTATTCAAGTTGATAAAAATGTTAAATGGCCCAAGAGTGGTCTATATATCCATGGTGCACCCCTTTGAAGATTCCTAAGTTGATATCGTTGTTGGGTCATTTGACTCTCCATGATTCCATTTGGGGTTTTCTTGGCAAAGATATTGGAGTGGCTTGCCATTTCCCTTCTTCAACTCATTTTACAATTGAGAAAACTGAGACAAACAGGGTGCAGTGACTTGCCCACTATGTGTCTGAGGCCATATTAGAACTCAGAAAAACTCCAGATTCAGTGCTCTATCCATTGTGTTGCCTAGCTGTCTAAATTGATATCGAACCATTAATGATTACCCCTTTCCCACCTCTTACACTGTCCTATTCAAACACTTCTGATTCTACTAAATTATACTATCTTCTAGCCAATATTTGGCCAGTCTGGCTGAAACTGTCACTCTTAATTTATAGTGAAAGCTCTGGGTGAAATATAAATACTGGCAACACATTAAAGGGCTATTAGCTATTAACATTTTAGTGTGACTTAGATAATCTCTAGCCCCAGCAAAGAACAGTACTCTGAAGGGGGTAAGATTCAAGATGGCTCAGTTATTATGAGAGGAAAAGAAAGGAGAGAATGAAGAAGGACAAAATAAAGAAGAGTAATGGAAAAAGGAAGAGAAAGAAAGAGAAGACAAAGGAAAATTAAGAGAATGAGAAGCAAGGTAAATGAGGAAGGGAAGGGAAGAGGGAGAAGAGGAATGATGAGGAAGCAGAAAAGAATGATAGAGGAAAAGAACAAGAAAAGTGAAGAAAGAGAATGAGAAGCAAGGCAATAAATAGAAGGGGTGGGATGATAATTCAGAGGGGAAGAGAGGGAAGAAAACAAAATAGAGTAGGGAAAGGAAGCCAGGGTAAGTAGAGGGAAGGAGGCAGGGGCTGGTGAGAGACAGAACTTTAGGATGCTGAAGGGAATGGAGGAAGGAGAGGTGGTTTTGAATCCTAGGATTGTGTTGGGAGATTCTGAATTTAGGAGATCTGAGTATAAAATGGGACTGCTAGGTTCCCTAATTCTATCTTGAACATATTCCTTGCCTCCCTATACCTAAATGCTCCTAGTCCTGAAAGAGGCTTTCAGCCTGGGGGGGGGGGGGGGTTCATCTTCCTGCCCTCTAAAAAGAAGAGAGAATATTTTTTGCTCCATGGGCAGGTTCCCTCCTAGCTGTCAATGAGTCTCCAAACATCATCAAACAGGCAGGCAAAGAAATTCCAAGGACTCCTCTGAAAACCCTCTAGGCAAGGCTCTGGTCTGACCCCAAGTGGTTTATTTGGAAAATACATCTGGGTAGGTTTCCCATAACAGGGATGACTTCATCCAGTCACTGGCAAACTCTGCTCCAGCCCCTTGAGTGATCAAGGAGCAAGGGGGGACAGGAAGATAGCATCAGCAAACAACCCGAATTTTCCCAGGTTTGGGGGATCCATATATGTATATACCAACTGGGTTCTGGGGTCATGAGGAAGGCATAATGGGAGGGATTCTCCCTAAATGTCTGAATTTTGTGTGGTCCAACAGAAAGAACACTGGGTTTAGCTCCAGAAGTGGGGTTCAAATGTAGACCCTTGTGATTTAGGGAAAAATTACTTAATTAAGTTCTGTGGGGTTTCAGTTTTTTCAACTGTAAAATGAATGGGGTTTACTATTCAAGGATTGTTATGCTGATATGAGTGAAATTATTTTAAAAGAAATTTTGATCTTTGTATTTCAGTTTAAATTGTTTCTTTATGGTCCTGTTATATTTTATATTGTGCATTTAAATACTGAGAAGGGGTCCAAAGGTATCACCAGACTGTCATAGAAGTTCTATGATTTATTAACATCATCCTATCCTGACTGGGATGTTGGGAAAAAATAGCCCCAGTTTCTTTTCTGACCTAGATCCTGTCTTTGATAGACCTTAGAAACAAGTTGGGGGGGGGGGGGGATATGACTGAATTTCTTTAATGAAATTTTTCTATGAATTTAAAAATGATAAATTCCTTTCAAATATTATTTCTTTTTTAAAAAATAATTAATTTATTTTTCCAACTACATGTAAAGGTAGCTTTCAACAATTCATTTTTGTAAGGTTTTGAGTTTCATAGTTTTCTCCCTCCTTCTTTTCCCTCCTGCTTCCCCTAACAGAGAGTAATCTAATATAGGTTATAGCTGTATAACTATGTTACCATATTTCCATTTCCATCATATTGGGAAGAAGAATAAGAAACAAAAAGGGAAAAAACATAAAATATAAAGTAAATTTTAAAAATTGAAAATAGTAGACTTTGATATGCATTCAGACTCCATAGTTGTTTCTCTGGATGTGGATAGCATTTTCCATCACAAGTTCTTTTGAATTGTTTTTCATCATCATTCTGCTGAAATGAGCAAATCCATCATAGCTGATCATCACACGATGCTGCTGTCAGTGTGTAAAATATTCTTCTGGTTCTGCTCACTTCACACAGCATCAGTTCATGCAAGCCTTTCCAGGCTTTTCTGAAGTCCTGCCCCTCATGATTTCTTTCGTTCTTTCTTTCTTTCTTTCTTTCTTTCTTTCTTTCTTTCTTTCTTTCTTTCTTTCTTTCCTTTTTTTTATTTTTGCAAGGCAATGGGGTTAAGGTCACACAAACTAGAAAATTATTAAGTGTCTGAGGCTGGATTTAAACTCAGGTCCTTGACTCCAGGGCCATTGCTCTATCCACTGTACCACCTAGTCACCTTGTCCCCTCATGATTTCTTACAGAAGAATAGTGTTCCATCACATTCATATACCACAACTAGTTCAGCCATTCCCCAATTGATAGGCATCCCCCCAATTTCCAATTCTTTGCCACTTTAAAAAGAGCTGTTATAAATATTTTTATATGTGTGGACATTTTACCCCTTCCTATAGATCTCTTTGGGATATGTACTTAATAGTGGTATTGCTAGATCAAAGGATATGAACAGTTTTATTGCCTTTGGGGGCATAATTTCAAATTGCTCTGTAGAAGGGTTGGATCAGGATACAACTCTACCAACAATGCATTAGTGCTCCAGTTCTCTCATGTCCCCTCTAGCATTGATCATTTTCCTTTTTTGTCATTATTGACCAGTTCTGATAAATGTGAGGGTGATACCTAAAAGTTGTTTTAATTTGCATTTCCTCTAATCAATGATGATTTAGAGCATTTTTCATATGACTATTGATAGCTTTAATTTCCTCAGCAGAGAACTGCTTGTTCATATCCTTTGACCTAAGGAATGATTTCTATCCTTATAAATTTGACTTGGATCTCTAGATATTTTAAAAATATTTCTTAGTCAGAAACATTCATTATAAGAATTGCTGCCCCAGCTATATTATCTCTTTCTTATAACAACTCTGGGACATAGATGCTATTATTAAATCCATTTTATAGATGAAGAAACTGAGTCAGACAATGATTAAGTGACTTTTCCAAGATCACACAGCTAGTGAATGTCTAAGGGTAGATTTGAAATCATGTCTTGTAGATAGATGGCAGGCCCAACACACTATCCTCTGGGTCACCTAACTGCTTCTTTGTCACCTCTGACATGTGCTGACACAATTGCACCTTTCTCATAAATATCTTCAGTTAATCTAAGTCTTTATTTATTAAACTATAACTATATTTTTACATCACTGAAGCAGAATTTGATAAGAGTAAAAGTCTGGAATGAGGAAGATATAGATACAAATCTCCTTTCTGACTCTTAGTAGCTGGTGCCAAGGGACAGTCAGTCCCCTGTGGGATCTGGATCAAATCACTTAACTTCTCTACTGAGACAGGACTTGTGGAGTGATCCACTCAGATATAAACAGGTTGTATCTGCTGTGAAGGGAATTTCCATACCAATCATATCTTTGACAAACGAACCTCTTCCTCTTTCCAGCAAGTACCACTTCTGCTCTATCACATAACCTAGATAGTTTTTAAATAACCCTAACCTTTAACCTTGATTCCATTTAGTTTCAAGGTCTCTCTCTCTCTCTCTCTCTCTCTCTCTCTCTCTCTCTCTCTCTCTCTCTCTCTCTCTCAGTCCTAGGAACTTATGCTCATCTGTCATTAACTCAGTCCCTTTACCATGTATTGGCCGTCCTCTCTGCACTCTCTCAGCATCCCTCCCCAGTGCTGCTCAGAAAGGAATACTCTTAATTCAGCTAAACACCAAATTTGCATTCTTGTGTCCCATATCACACTATGGAATCCATGAATCTCCAGATGTCTTCAGGTGAATTGCTGAATGGGCACTTCTTCATCTTGGATTTGTGGAGTTGATTTTTTAACCCCAGCGTAACCTTTCATATTAAACTTCAACTTATTGCTTCTGGTCTAATTTTTTTAAAATCCTGGCTCTGTGGCCCCACATGTCACCTACTCCTCCCATTTTGTTAACCATTGCCAATGTGTTCAGCATACGATCTAGCATTTTATTCAAGTTGATAAAAATGTTAAATGGCCCAAGAGTGGTCTATATATCCATGGTGCACCCCTTTGAAGATTCCTAAGTTGATATCGTTGTTGGGTCATTTGACTCTCCATGATTCCATTTGGGGTTTTCTTGGCAAAGATATTGGAGTGGCTTGCCATTTCCTTCTTCAACTCATTTTACAATTGAGAAAACTGAGACAAACAGGGTGCAGTGACTTGCCCACTATGTGTCTGAGGCCATATTAGAACTCAGAAAAACTCCAGATTCAGTGCTCTATCCATTGTGTTGCCTAGCTGTCTAAATTGATATCGAACCATTAATGATTACCCTTTCCCCACCTCTTACACTGTCCTATTCAAACACTTCTGATTCTACTAAATTATACTATCTTCTAGCCAATATTTGGCCAGTCTGGCTGAAACTGTCACTCTTAATTTATAGTGAAAGCTCTGGGTGAAATATAAATACTGGCAACACATTAAAGAGCTATTAGCTATTAACATTTTAGTGTGACTTAGATAATCTCTAGCCCCAGCAAAGAACAGTACTCTGAAGGAGTAAGATTCAAGATGGCTCAGTTATTATGAGAGGAAAAGAAAGGAGAGAATGAAGAAGGACAAAATAAAGAAGAGTAATGGAAAAGGAAGAGAAAGAAAGAGAAGACAAAGGAAAATTAAGAGAATGAGAAGCAAGGTAAATGAGGAAGGGAAGGGAAGAGGGAGAAGAGGAATGATGAGGAAGCAGAAAAGAATGATGAGGAAAAGAACAAGAAAGTGAAGAAAGAGAATGAGAAGCAAGGCAATAAATAGAAGGGGTGGGATGATAATTCAGAGGGGAAGAGAGGGAAGAAAACAAAATAGAGTAGGGAAAGGAAGCCAGGGTTAGTAGGGGGAAGGAGGCAGGGGCTGGTGAGAGACAGAACTTTAGGATGCTGAAGGGAATGGAGGAAGGAGAGGTGGTTTTGAATCCTAGGATTGTGTTGGGAGATTCTGAATTTAGGAGATCTGATATAAAATGGGACTGCTAGGTTCCCTAATTCTATCTTGAACATATTCCTTGCCTCCCTATACCTAAATGCTCAGTCTGAAAGAGGCTTTCAGCCTGGGGGGGGGGGGGGGTTCATCTTCCTGCCCTCTAAAAAGAAGAGAGAATATTTTTTGCTCCATGGGCAGGTTCCCCTAGCTGTCAATGAGTCTCCAAACATCATCAAACAGGCAGGCAAAGAAATTCCAAGGACTCCTCTGAAAACCCTCTAGGCAAGGCTCTGGTCTGACCCCAAGTGGTTTATTTGGAAAATACATCTGGGTAGGTTTCCCATAACAGGGATGACTTCATCCAGTCACTGGCAAACTCTGCTCCAGCCCCTTGAGTGATCAAGGAGCAAGGGGGGACAGGAAGATAGCATCAGAAACAACCCCGAATTTTCCCAGGTTTGGGGGATCCATATATGTATATACCAACTGGGTTCTGGGGTCATGAGGAAGGCATATGGGAGGGATTCTCCCTAAATGTCTGAATTTTGTGTGGTCCAACAGAAAGAACACTGGGTTTAGCTCCAGAAGTGGGTTCAAATGTAGACCCTTGTGATTTAGGAAAAATTACTTAATTAAGTTCTGTGGGTTTCAGTTTTTTCAACTGTAAAATGAATGGGGTTTACTATTCAAGGATTGTTATGCTGATATGAGTGAAATTATTTTAAAAGAAATTTTGATCTTTGTATTTCAGTTTAAATTGTTTCTTTATGGTCCTGTTTATTTTATATTGTGCATTTAAATACTGAGAAGGGGTCCAAAGGTATCACCAGACTGTCATAGAAGTTCTATGATTTATTAACATCATCCTATCCTGACCTGGGTATGTTGGGAAAAATAGCCCCAGTTTCTTTTCTGACCTAGATCCTGTCTTTGATAGACCTTAGAAACAAGTTGGGGGGGGGGGGGGGATATGACTGAATTTCTTTAATGAAATTTTTCTATGAATTTAAAAATGATAAATTCCTTTCAAATATTATTTCTTTTTAAAAAATAATTAATTTATTTTTCCAACTACATGTAAAGGTAGCTTTCAACAATCATTTTTGTAAGGTTTTGAGTTTCATAGTTTTCTCCCTCCTTCTTTTCCCTCCTGCTTCCCCTAACAGAGAGTAATCTAATATAGGTTATAGCTGTATAACTATGTTAACCATATTTCCATTTCCATCATATTGGGAAAGAAGAATAAGAACAAAAAGGGAAAAAACATAAAATATAAAGTAAATTTTAAAAATTGAAAATAGTAGACTTTGATATGCATTCAGACTCCATAGTTGTTTCTCTGGATGTGGATAGCATTTTCCATCACAAGTTCTTTTGAATTGTTTTTCATTATCATACTGCTGAAATGAGCAAATCCATCATAGTTGATCATCACACGATGCTGCTGTCAGTGTGTAAAATATTCTTCTGGTTCTGCTCACTTCACACAGCATCAGTTCATGCAAGCCTTTCCAGGCTTTTCTGAAGTCCTGCCCCTCATGATTTCTTTCTTTCTTTCTTTCTTTCTTTCTTTCTTTCTTTTTCTTTCTTTCTTTCTTTCTTTCTTTCTTTCTTTCTTTCTTTCTTTCTTTCTTTCTTTCTTTCTTTCTTTCTTTCCTTTTTTTATTTTTGCAAGGCAATGGGGTTAAGGTCACACAACTAGAAAATTATTAAGTGTCTGAGGCTGGATTTAAACTCAGGTCCTTGACTCCAGGGCCATTGCTCTATCCACTGTACCACCTAGTCACCTTGTCCCTCATGATTTCTTACAGAAGAATAGTGTTCCATCACATTCATATACCACAACTAGTTCAGCCATTCCCCAATTGATAGGCATCCCCTCAATTTCCAATTCTTTGCCACTTTAAAAAGAGCTGTTATAAATATTTTTATATGTGTGGACATGTTACCCCTTCCTATAGATCTCTTTGGGATATGTACTTAATAGTGGTATTGCTAGATCAAAGGATATGAACAGTTTTATTGCCTTTGGGGCATAATTTCAAATTGCTCTGTAGAAGGGTTGGATCAGGATACAACTCTACCAACAATGCATTAGTGCTCCAGTTCTCTCATGTCCCCTCTAGCATTGATCATTTTCCTTTTTTGTCATATTGACCAGTCTGATAAATGTGAGGTGATACCTAAAAGTTGTTTTAATTTGCATTTCTCTAATCAATGATGATTTAGAGCATTTTTCATATGACTATTGATAGCTTTAATTTCCTCAGCAGAGAACTGCTTGTTCATATCCTTTGACCTAAGGAATGATTTCTATCCTTATAAATTTGACTTGGATCTCTAGATATTTTAAAAATATTTCTTAGTCAGAAACATTCATTATAAGAATTGCTGCCCAGCTATATTATCTCTTTCTTATAACAACTCTGGGACATAGATGCTATTATTAAATCCATTTTATAGATGAAGAAACTGAGTCAGACAATGATTAAGTGACTTTTCCAAGATCACACAGCTAGTGAATGTCTAAGGGTAGATTTGAAATCATGTCTTGTAGATAGATGGCAGGCCCAACACACTATCCTCTGGGTCACCTAACTGCTTCTTTGTCACCTCTGACATGTGCTGACACAATTGCACCTTTCTCATAAATATCTTCAGTTAATCTAAGTCTTTATTTATTAAACTATAACTATATTTTTACATCACTGAAGCAGAATTTGATAAGAGTAAAAGTCTGGAATGAGGAAGATATAGATACAAATCTCCTTTCTGACTCTTAGTAGCTGGTGCCAAGGGACAGTCAGTCCCCTGTGGGATCTGGATCAAATCACTTAACTTCTCTACTGAGACAGGACTTGTGGAGTGATCCACTCAGATATAAACAGGTTGTATCTGCTGGTGAAGGGAATTTCCATACCAATCATATCTTTGACAAACGAACCTCTTCCTCTTTCCAGCAAGTACCACTTCTGCTCTATCACATAACCTAGATAGTTTTTAAATTACCCTAACCTTTAACCTTGATTCCATTTAGTTTCAAGGTCTCTCTCTCTCTCTTTCTCTCTCTCTCTCTCTCTCTCTCTCTCTCTCTCTCTCTCTCTCTCTCTCTCTCCCCTCAGTCCTAGGAACTTGAATTTGGAGAAGGTCTTTAGTTTTTTTCTGTTCTCTTTCCATGTCTGAATTTCATAGACTGAATCTTCCTTGAAACCCTACCCCCCAACTATCTTAGAAAGCCAAACTCTCCTGGAGTTTGCTACTCCAGGATGATGAAAACAGTCAGATCCTCTTGGGCTTCCCTCCAATGGAGGAACTGATTGCCATTTACCTTTAACACTGGATGGTGCCAGGAGACAATACAAGCCAAAGTTTCTTTCTAGGACCTGGGCATTGCTTCTTGGAGGTCTGAACTTTGTCCAAGACACATTATTCTGGAGGAATATTGTGTACTAGTTCTGACTCAAGCCAGTCCCCTGATAGTTTGGGTCTGCTATTGCTACTATAAAATAGTAGGTCATTCAACTGTTAACAAAGGGAGGTTGACTTAGCCGTAACAGGGGAAGGATATTCAACAATATTTCCATTGATTCATCTGATTAGAGCTTCCTAATTCTAGTCATGAACATTGTCCACATTCAGAAGTCTCAGTGAACAAGATCATGGAAGCTCTCTGTGGTCCTTTGTACTCAGGTGAACAGAAAAGCACCTTGAGGCAGTCCCCCAAGTCAATCGAGTCTCAAGAAAAATAGAAATACTATTTTTAGAAGAGAACTCAATGAATTTGGATAGGATAGGGTCTTAAGAAAAAAAATAGTATATCATACTTCCTATCATATAGAGGGAACATAGGATCACAGAATGCAAAGTTGAGAGCAGCCTCAGGGATTACCCAATTTTCATTTCATTTTTTGTAGATTGGAACCTGGAACCAAGACAGATTAAGACACAGGTAATAAATAATAGAGCAAGGCATTTGACTTTGTAGTATTTTCACAATACTACAATAATCTTGTTGTGAAAGTAAACATAATCCTCCAAAAGATAGAGAAACCTCAAGAGAAATGGAAAGAAAAAAAAGAATATTTCAGTCTGTGTTCAGATACCATCGGCACTGTCTCTGAGATAGATTGCATTCTTTATCAGAAGTCCATCAGAGAAGTTGCTTCAATATTTTCCCCACAGTTGCTGTTGTTAACTTTATTTCCCTCCATTCTATTCCTCCCCACTCCCATTTATTCCATTCTCTCTCTCCTTTCATTCTGCCCTTTCTCAGAAGTGTGTTGGAACTGACTACCCTCTCCCCCAATCTTTCCCCTCTTCTATCACCTCTACCTTCCTCACTTCCTCCTATCCCCCTTCTCCCATCCCTTTCCTCTCTTTTTCCTCTAGGGTAAGATATTCTCTTGAGTGTGTAAGTTATTTCCTCTCTGAACTATTTCTGATGAGAATAAAAGCTCACTCACTCCCCTTCACCTTCCCCCTTTCCACTCCATTGCAAAAGTTTTTTCTTGACTTTTTATGTGAAATAGCTTTCTTTCTCTCCTTTCCCTTTCTCCTAATGCTTTCCTCTATCACCCACTGACTCCATTTTTATACTATATTATACCATTATATTCAGCTCCTTCCTGTACCTTGTCTATATATGCTCCTCCTATCTGTTCTTATCAATGAGAAGGTTCATATGAGTTGTCAGTATCATCTTCCCATGCAGGAATACAGGCAGTTCAGTATCATTAAATCCTTCATCATTTGTCCTCTCTATGCTTCACTGAGTCCTGTACTTGGAGATTAAATTTTCTGTTTGGCTCTGGTTGTTTCACTAAGAAAGTTTGAAAGCCCCCTGTTTCATTGAAAGTCCATCTTTTCCCCTGAAACAGGATATTCAGTTTTTCTGGTTGATTCTTGGTTGTATTCCAAGTTCTTTTGCCTTCTGGAATATCATATTCCCAGTCCTATGAGCCCTTAATGTAGAAACTGCTAAATCCTGTGTAATCCTGACCAAGGTAATTGAATTATTTATTTCTGCCTGCTTGTAGTATTTTCTCTTTGACTTAGGAGTTATGGAATTTGGCTAAGATATTCTTGGGAAGTTTTTTGGGGGAGGGAATCTTTTTCAGGAAGTGATCAGTGGATTCTTTCAATTTTTCAATTTTTATTTTACCCTCTGCTTCTAGGATCTCATCGCAATTTTGCTGATTTATTTCTTTTTTTTTCTTTGAAAGACAATGGGGTTAAGTGACTTTGCCCGAGGTCACACAGCTAGTGAATTATTAAGGTCTGAGGTCGGATTTGAACTCAGGTCCTCCTGACTCTAGGGCCAGTGCTCTATTCACTGTGTCACCTAACTGCCCTCAGTTCTGATTTTTAAGGGATTCTTTCCTCATTTGCCTTGTGGACTGCTTTTTCCATTTGGCCTAAACTGATTTTTAACATGTTATTTTCTTCAGTGCTTTTTTATCTCCTTCACCAAGCTACTGATTTGTTTTTCATGATTTTCTTGCATCATTCTCATTTCTCTTCCCAGTTTTTCTTCTACCTTCCTTGCTTGCTTTTCAAAGTCTTTTTTGAGCCCTTCCATAGACCAATTCCTATTTTTCTTGGAGACTTTGGATGCAGAAGCTTTGAGTTTGTCATCTTTGTCATCTTTTGAGTGTATTTTTTTGAGTATATATTTTTTGAGTATATATTTTGATCCTCCATGGGACCAAAGTAATTTTCTATGACCAGATTCTTTTTCTTCTATTGTTTGCTCATTTTCTCAGTCTATGACCTGATTTACTGCACTTCCAAAACTTTGGGGGCTTTTGGTATACTCCTTCAGGGACAGTAATTCCTCCTCCATTGTCTTCTGAAAGGCACTGACTGCTCTCCTAGCCTGTGCTGTGTTCTGTGGATGACCATGGGCACTCCCCTCTGCTCTGGAGCTATGAGGAAGGTCCCTAGTCCTCTGTGGCAGTATGGAGTTACACACTGCAACTTGGGTTTGAGTGTGAGCAAAACAGCAGAGTTATGCCCCAGGGATAGCTCCCTGCCCCCTTACCATATGTGGGTTGAGTGCTCTGGAAGCAGCTGCCAGGTGGCTCTGTAGATTCCTAGGGCTGCCCTGAGGCCTGGTCCTCCCTCTGGTATAACAGAATTCTTCATGACCCTCCAAGTTGTCCCCTGTGATCCCTGGGCCAAGAGGTCTAGAAACTGCTTGCTGCCATGGACCCAGGTGCCCCCAGGGCCCCAGGTGCCCAATGGGCTGCTCCTGGAAGGCTGTAGCTGGTTTACTCTGGTATGACCTGGGCTGCTCTGTGACTCTTTCCAACCCTGGTCCTGATGGAACACATCTTACTCTCAGATCCACCAAGCCATCTTGGGATGGAAAATTGCCTCACTCAGTCTTTCTGGATTCTACCCCTCTAGAATTTGGTTAGAGTCAAAATTTTATGATTTTTGGAGTTTTGAGGGAAGAGCTTCTGGGAATTCCTGCCTTCATGCCATCATCTTGACTCCATCCCTCCATCACTCTTTCTATAGTAAAGAACAGTCTCATTGAGATCATAGCTTTAGAGTTCAAAAAGATATGAGGTCATCTTATCCAATAACTTCCTTTTATAAATGAGGAAGTTAAGTCTCAGAGAAAGGGCAATGACTTGTCCAAGGTTACCTAGTTAGCGAGCAGCTGTGCCAGGATGCCAAACAACATCCTGGTAGTCAATGTTTTTTCCATAGCATGATATCATCCACCATCTTGACTTCACCATTCCAATGATAATTTCTGAATAGCTCCAACTGTGGCCTCTACTTTCTTGTTTATGCATTCCTTGGTCTGATCCAGGAAGGCAACTAACAGAAGTTTTTCAGATGTATCCCACACTAGAAATAGCACTTTGAAGGCTTCAAGGCCTTCTTGAAGAAGACCATGGCATCAGGGGAGATGATGCCATGACCAGCACATGAACCAGGCCAAGGCCAGGTGGTGGTGCCCTGGAGGAGGTAGCTTTTGAAGCAGGCTTTAAAGGAATTTAACTGAGTGGAAATTCTAAACATAAGGAAAATCATGGGAGATAAGACCCAGAGATGGGATAGATAATTATCTAATCTGTCAATCACACAGAATGTAAAGAAAAGATACCATAAGTGAACCACACTCTAGGAAAAAAATCATCATACATGTAGCATATACATATATTAAATGAGAACTAATTCCATAAAGGACCTGATTTCTATACCCTTCCCAGGAGACTCAAGATCCCTGTAGCCAGTCTGGTCCAGGGAATCCTTATCCCACAATTTTGAGACTGCTAAATTGCATAGTAGAGTCAGGAAACCTGAGTTCAAATCCAAATCTCAGACACTTAACATGTTCCTTTATCCTTTGTCTGCTTCAGTTTCCTCAACTAAAATGAAGATAACAATAGTACCCATCTCACAGGGCTATTGTGAGATAATATTTGTTGCAATAGTTTTATTATTTTTTTCTCCTTTTTTTCTCCTTTTCAGAATTGCTAATTTGATATTTAATTGGGAATTTTTAATTTGATCTTTTTCTAGCTTCATGCCCAATTCATCGATCTCTTCTTTCTCTATTTTATTCATGTAAGCATTTATAAATATAAAATGTCTTCTAATGACTGCTTTAGCTACATGAAATAATATTTGGAAAGCACTTGAAACAGTGCTTATCATAATATAGGTTCAAACTATGTGGCCAGTCTTTAGTTCAAGTTTCCAGCCTTTCTCTCTAATCTTTCTGATGAACTCAAGTCTAACCTACCTCCATTGAATGCTAAAACTTCAAACCTCTTCTCCTTCTCCTACCCTACTTCCTTGCCTATACCCTAAGATTTGTGAATTGAGAGTTTATTTACAAGGGAACAATAAAGTAAATATGCCCTACTGAGGGTATAAAAACCCCACAATGCTGAAAAGTTATCTAATCAGTAAAACACCCGGACAATCCTTCAAGATCTAATTCTCTTGGGTGCTCTCCTATCCCTCCCCTTTCCAAAGAAAATACTCAGATCTTTGTCTTAGGAATTATTATTCAGTCATGAAGCCTCTGTCCAGGATTTAAGACAAATTTTTGGACTCCCTACCACCAAGAGTAGAACTTTACATTTGGAGAGATGGTGGCACCATGGAAAATGGTGCTGGATAAAGAATCAAAGGATCTAGGGAGGAATCCTGGCTCTTATATTCAGTAAACCTATCTGGTTCTCTCTATATCTCAAAAACTAAAGAGTAGGATTAGAAGGCCTTGACAATTCTAGCTCTGAATTCCTAATACTATGAATTTTTTCAAATATTTTCAAAAAGTGTCCATCGTGATTCAATAAATCAGAATCCTCTTAACCTTGTTTTGGTTGCTTGTATTTTGAACCTGATTATCTCCTTTCTAATATGTTCTTTTTTTTAAAAAATTTATTTTATTTTTAATCTATGGAATAAAACAAACATTTCTATAACATAGTATAATAAAAAAGAAAACTTCACTTGAACCTACAAATAAATTATATACAAATTGCTATTTCTTTTAAATACATAATAAAGTTATCATGTAAATTTCTTTTTTCCCTTTTTCCTCCTCCCCTATAGATGGCTGCCAATAAAATACAAATGCAAATTTAATTACAAATATTTAAATATTTTACATATCCTTCTATATATAAATTCTTTCTTTGGATGCAGATGGTATCTTCCTTCATATTGAATTAGGGCATTTATAAATCAAAATTACTTACTTGTTCAAAGTTGGTCTTAAAACAATATTGCTAGGGGCAGTTAGGTAGTGCAGTGGATAGAGCACTGGTCTTGGAATCAGGACTTGAATTCAAATTCGATCTCAGATACTACTTACTAGCTGTTTGACCTTGGGCAAGTCACTTAAACCACTTAACCCCATTGTCTCACCAAAAAAAAGCTTTTACTGTATACAATGTTGTCTTGGTTCTGCTTATTTTACTACCTTGTCTTTTCTGGCTAAGTCCATTGATTGACCCCCAAGCCATCATTAATAATCAGTAGCATCTAACTGGTCCATCTCCATGGGACCAATACAAGCCAAAGTATTGAATTTTAAACTATCCAATCTGGGTTTGAATTCTAGCTCTGATATTCACACCCTGATTCATCTTGGACAAAGTTTTGCATCTGGAATCAGAGGACTTGAGTTTCAATCCCATTTTATCTCCTCACTTCCCGTGGAACATTTCTTTTGTCCCTCTGATGTCTGTCCTTCATTCTTGAAGAAGACCATGGCATCAGGGGAGGTGATGCCATGACCAGTACATTAACCAGAATTTTTTTTTTTTGGGGGGGGGTTCCTATGCTAAGTCACTAGTTTCACTTTTTTCTCCAGAGCCATCTGGGTCCAGTAGAATTAGGACAATTGGAGATGGCCCTGGATGGGAGGAAATCAGGGTTAAGTGACTTGCCCAAGGTCACTCATCTAGACAGTGTCCAAGGTCTGAGGATGGATTCAAACTGCTAACTCCAAGACCAGTGATCTATCCACTGTACCACCTAGCTACCCTTTGGTCCATCTATACAATGAAGGTACTGGGTTAGTTGACTTCCAAAGAAAGACCTAGGCAGGGTTGAATTTTGCAGATTCTATGACTGGACTCTCAACAGAAAATCTTTCACCTGGGATATCTTAAAAAAAAAATCACACAATAAGTTTTTATAAGTTAGATATTAGCATTATTCAATATCTCTTTTTTTCTGCCTTCTAAAACTTCCCATAGTTTCTCTGAATATCCAACTTCTTCCAGTGCATTTAAATTAGTTGAATGAAATGTGTTATACACAAAACTTTTCAAGGCCACAGTGATCATGTAAAATGAAAGCCCCTAATGCTGTGAGGTTTTGCTGCTCAATTAATCCAGTGTTCACTCAACTCCAGGTGGCATGGCCACCCCTGGGCTAGGCTACATTTTGGAGGAGGGAGAGGACAATCTGGGTCATGAGACTAGACTGATTCACAGGGAAACAATTAGTGATTGAGACAGTTTGGTCTGAAGCACTAGGCTGCGTGGGTAGCCAGTGAGGGCAAGAAGAGTTCAGAGAAGACTTTGCCAAGTCTGCTGATGCCCAAGGGCTTTGGAAAGGAAAATCCAGGACTCCACTGGGCAGGTCTACCTGGGAATAGAATTGAAAGAGAAACAACACCTTGGGGGAGCAGCAGATGGAAACACATCTGTTTCTAGCCATTAGTCTTCTGGGACAGGAGTGTCTCTCTCTGATTTGGCTACTGGCATTAGTTAAGGTAAATGGTCTTTGAAGATGTCCTGACTTGGAGTGCCAACTCTGGCACTTGATAATAATCACAGTAACATTTATATTAATATTTGCAGAACACATACAAATTATCTCATTTGATCCTCACAATAATCCTGTGAGTTAGGTGCTATTATTGATCCCATTTTAGAGATGAGGAAACTGAGGTGGAAGTTGAGTGACTTTCCCAGGATCTCACAGCTAGTATCTGAGACGATATTTGAACTCATTTCATCCTGATTACATGTTCAATGTTCTGTCTCTTACTACCAAGCTACAGTGTGACCCTGAAAAAGTCACTTAACCTCCATCAACCTCAGTTTCCTCATCTGTAAAGCTAAGACACTAATAATCAGTCTATCTGTATCAAAGGGCCATGAGACAATGCCTTAAAGGACTATAGGTAATGCAAATTGCTATTATTGGAAGCCAGATCCATAATAGTGCTGACATAATGTTCTAATGCCAAGTCATGGCACTATTACGGTGTATGAGTCACTCCACTCAGGTAGACTTTATTGAACAGCTGCCATGTCTGAAACCTTTTCATTAGGCAATACAAAGGGACACAACAAAAGAATAAGCCTGCCTTAATTCTGGTTCTACAGGAGCTAATTGTCTAGTAAATGGAGGACAAGATATAAATAACTGCAATCTAATCAGGACTTGGTAAGTGATAAGGAAAGAGATAGAGCTTTGAAGTCTAAGAACCTGGGTTTAAATTTCCATTCTCTTGCTTAACTCCCTTTGCAAACCCAAGCAAATCCCTTCCCAAGTTTCCTTCTACAGTGAAAATGAGGGATTCATAGAACCATGGATTTAGAGTTAGGAAGTAATTCATAGGATGTGGAGACCAGCTACCTTTGTTTTTAGATTTTAGGAAACTGAGGTCTAGGGAGGTGATGTGATTTGCCTTAGGAGGTCACAGAGTCATTTATTTTTGGGATTTGAACCCAGATCTAAAAAGCCTCTGACTGATAAATAGTGGAAACAGTTAGGCAAAACATTTGACCCTTGGATCTCTTACCTGAGTTAGATTCAAATCAGATTAAAATGCAATTGGGAAACATTTAACAAAATAAATAAAAATACGGTAAAACACCAATAATATGGTTTTCTAAGTCAATATGTGGCCTACAGGGATCCTTATGTAAGATTTAGCAAACCAGGTTTTTAATCTGACACCCTCCTCTCTAGGACAGTTCTTGCTTCTTGGATCTCCATGGGTCAGGAGAGGATCCCAACATGCTGGTGTCTAACCAACATCTCCCCCTTATCCAACTGCCTGCCCTTTGGCTTTTGAGGCCGTCCCACATCTGAAAGTCTAATTTGGGCTTCCCTTCCACCTCTAACCCCTTCCACCCCAAACCTCCCAAGCTAGGAGGTTTTTCAAGCTCACTATCTTGGCTGTTTCCTTTCTAGCATCAAGTGTGATATGATGAGGCTGCCCTCTCAATCTGTCAACCTGGAACCAGTGAAAGTTGGGGTTGCCCTTCCCTTTCAGCAGCTTGGCCCCTAGCTCAGAGCCCTTCCGGAGATTGATATGAAGTGCTCCTTCTGCTCCAGCTTTGACAAATGGTCCGCTTCCCCAGCTTGTTATCAGGGAAGCTGTCTTGGCTCGATTGGACTGTTTTCTGTTAGGACTCACGATGGGAAGTGGAGCCCAGCCCTGATCTGTGATGGAGGGAGAGGTTACTTGGAAGAATTCCTTTGCTGCTCCTTGGGGCCTCTCCACTCCATGAGCACAATGAGTAAAGCAGGCAGGTGAGGAGAAGCCCAATACCAAAGGAAGAGGAAGACCAGAGCAAGGGGGGCGGGGGGCTTTGAGAAGGGCAGATGCTAAGAAGCATAGGATCCCAAATCAATGATAAAAGGAGGGAGGGAAAGAAGAAGGAAAAGAGGGAGGAAGGCAAAATGGGAAGAAGGGAAGGAGAGAAAGGAGGAGGGAGGAAGGGGAAGAAGGGAGGAAGGAAAGTAAGGAGGAAAACAGAAAGGAAAGAAGGAAGGAATGACAGAAGGGATGGAGAGAGAAAAGGAAGAGGAAGACAGACAAGAAAGGAAGAAGGAAAGCAGGAAGGTAGAAAAGAAAGGAAGGAAGGAAGGAGGGAGGGAGTTTCTGCAGTGCAAGTTCTTAATTTCTTTGTCTTTGTTTCTTTATTTTATAGAGGAAGAAACAGATTTGGAGTGAGATAACTGATTTGCTCAGCTGTCATATAGTTCAGCAAGTGGTGGTGGTGGGCCTGGGGAAGGGACCTGTAGGTGGTCAATGTTCCTGCTAATTGGTGCTTTCCAAAAGTAAAATGGACTGCCTCAGTAGCAAGTGAGCTCCTCATCAACAGAAGTCTTCGAAGAGATCACTGACGGGGTAATACTGCAGCCAGGGATTGCATTCCAAGATTCTGTGATTCTGATTGGGCTTTTACTGAAATCCCACCTACCTTGGTTGCCATTTCCTTCATGAAATTTTCCTTGATTAAAGAAAATCATAGAATAAGAAAATTAGAGCAACAATGGACTCCAGAGGTTATCTAACATGGCCCTCTCATTTTCTTGATGGGTCCCAAAGAAATCAAGTGATTTTTACAGGATCTTTGCTCCAAATGACACAGGTGACAGAGCTGGGAGCCTCTGATGCCAAATCCAACACCATTTATTCCCATTTGGAATCAATTTTTTCTTTCCTTAACTCTCAGACAATTCTCTATTTGTCTCTCTTTTATGTTTGTTGTTGTTCAGTCATGTCAAACTCTCCTTGATGCCGTTTGGGACTTTCTTGGCAAAGATACTGGCATGGCTTGCCATTTCCTTCTGCAGCTCATTTTACAGATGAAGAAATTGAAGCAAACAGGGTAAAGTGATTTGCCCAGGGGTCACTCAACAGTAAATGTCTGAGACCAGATTTTAAACTTAATAACATGAGTCTTCCTGACTACAGGTTTGGCACTCTATCCACTTCCAAGTCCCTCTATCCTCCACTAACTCCAGAGTTTGTCCAAGTTCACGTTCATTATTTCCATGACATTATCTCTCCATCTCATCCTCTGTCATCTCCTTTTCCTTTTGGCTTCAATCCTTCCCAACATCAGGGTATTTTTCAATGAGTCCTATCTTCTCAGTTTGTGAACAAAGTATTTAAGATTGATCTTCCAATGAATAGTCTGAATTAATTTCCTTTCCATGCAATTAGTTATACCCTATTTCTTCATATGAGGCAGCTAGGTGGTGTGGTAGATAGAGCCCTGGCCTTGGAGTTGGGAGAACAGGAATTAGAATCCAACCTCAGACAATTGACACATACTTTTTAACCAAATAATTAAAAATACAGTAAAACACCATTTGATTTGAGCCTCAGGTTTAATGTTCTATCTCTTACCTGTACTACCATGTAACCGCATAGGTTTGTGATGAGGATCAAAGGAGATAATGGCACAATGATTGGTGCTTCATAAACACTTATTCCCTTCTCTCTTCTCTCTTACACCATTGCCATTTATGAAACACTAGTTTAAAAGAATCCTAGAACTTTGTTTTGCAGATGAAGGGATTGAGGTCCATTGGGGGAAAAATAACTTAAGCAAAGTTGATCAGTGAGCGTATAACACCTTCAGAATCAAGTCCAGGCTTCTTTTGACCTTGCCAGATCACCTTTGCCTATTTCACAGTGTTCCACAGCAAATAGGATCATAGAAGTTAAAAAGTCATTTGTAGGGGCGGCTAGGTGGTGTAGTGGATAGAGCACTGACCCTGGAGTCAGGAAGACCTAAGTTCAAATCTTAATAGTTATCCAGCTGTGTGGCCTTGGGCAAGTCACTTAACCCCATTGCCTTGCAAAAAAAAAGTCATTTGTAAATTGTAAAACCTTTGCACATATTTGAGGTTACTGTTATTAACTTTGATGTTAATATATTCTCTTTTGGTCTTTGGTGCTTTAAGTAGATAATGGGTAAGAGGGTACCTTTAGGCAGTGTGCACAGGTGTGTGTGTGTGTGTGTGTGTGTGTGTGTGTGTGTGTGTGTGAGTTGTGTGTGTGTGACTGAATGTGTGAGTGTGTGAGTATGTGATTGAGTGTGTGAGGGTGTATTTCAGGGTTCTGGGAGGGGATCCTCTCAACTCCTGCCATTTAAAGGTAAGACAGCATAAAAGACTACCTAGTGTACTAGGTGAGCTGATCTCTGCCAAGAAGTACTGAATTCAAGTCCTACTTTCCCCACACAACTCTAGACAAGTCACTTGTCTAGATCTCTTAGGGCTCTAGGCAACTGCCAATCACTTTAAAGGGCAGATCAAGTACTGACCTGCTTAGGTAAAGAGGTTCCACAATACCACTACTGGGTCTACAGCCTGATGAGATTGTGAAAAGGGGTAAAAACATCACTTGTACAAAAGTATTAATAGCAGCCCTGTTTGTAAAGAATTGGAAAATGAGTGAATATCCATCAATTGGGGAATGGTTGAACAAATTGTGGTCTATGTACATTATGGAATGCTACTGTTCTATTAGAAACCAGGAGGGATGGGAATTCAGGAAAGCCTGGAGGGATCTGCATGAACTAATGCTGAGCGAGATGAGAAGAACCAGAAGAACATTGTACAGTCTAACAGCAATACGGGGTTGATGATCAACCTTAATGTGGACTTGCTCATTCCATCAGTGCAACAATCTGGGACAATTTGGGGCTGTCTGCAATAGAGAATACTACCTGTATCCAGAGAAATAATTGTGGAGTTTGAATAAAGACCAAAGACTATTACCTTTAATTTTTTTAAAAAAAGAAACTCATTGTGTAATTTTGCTATCTCTTATATTTTATTTTTTTCCTTAAGGATATTTATGATTTCTCTCTCAGCAAATTCAGCATAGATCAATGTGTAGCATGGAAGCACTGTAAAGACTAACAGACTGCCTTCTGTGGGGTGGGGGGGGAGGGAAGTGAGATTAGAGGGGAAATTGTAAAATTCAAAAATAAATAAATACATTTAAAAAAGAAAGTTTCCTCACTGGTAATTCTCTATAGTAAGAGCTCTTAAACTGAGGAATGTGAATATATTCTATTAAAAATATTTTTGATAGCTATTTCAATATAATTGATTTCTTTTGTGATTCTATGTATTATTTTCTGCAATTAAAAACAGCCGCCCATAGGCTTCACCAGACTGCCAAAGAGGTTTGTGGCAAACAAAACCTAACCCACACCAATGAAATAATGGATGCCATCCAGAAATAAAAGCCAGACTAGGCCAGCCACCAACTGTACTCGCATCCCCTCCAACTTCCATCTGTCCTCCCAAACTTCATCATCTTAGTTACTAATCCCTTACTCCTCTGCCCAAATTCCAAATTGTCCAAAAAGAGCCAGACATTAAGGGCTGCCTCTATACTTCAGAGCTCGCTGGACTGGCCACCCAAAACACAGTAGGTCAACCTTGAATCCAGGCAGCAGCCCTTATGAAAAGAAAGCCCTTTCTTATGGGAAAATTAACTTCAAGTTTCTGCGATCGGTTTGGAGAAGATGGGAATCCAGCTATTTTAGTCTTGGCAAATTCAATTATTGAAGTGAGAGACCCAAGAGCCTGGAACCAAGCATTTCTTGGACCTGGGCTTGAGTCTCTACTCCCACATTCATTAGCAGGAAAGTTTGCAATAATTTTTTCCCCTTCTTACTTAGATATTTGTTTATCTGATTCTAAGAACCCTCAGGCTGTGACAGCAAACACAGGTGCTCCCCATCCCAGGAAGTGATAGGAAGAGGCCTCTCTCTCCAAGACTTCCCAGGTCTAAGGCATGGTGGAGTTGGGAAGCACCTACAGGAAGAGGGCTAATGGCTTGCATGGTGACCCCACAGCTACAGAATACAGGGGCACATGCCCCTCTAAGCAAAGCTCAAGTAGGGGTGGCGGCTCATAGAAAGAGGCATCATTCCTCAAAGAAAAGGAATAATTTGTCTCTCCTTTCTTTGTGTTTTGTTTCCATGACAACATCTTGGTCTTGGGATAAGAAACTGGTTGGCTTGCAAGACAGTCTCCCCCACCCCCACCTCCAGCCCCACCTCTCTTTTCTCTGAATGGAATGAAAAGGAGAGCAAGCATGGGGGGTGGAACCTAGAAGAGAGGGAAAGGCAAGTAGCTAACAGGAAATATGAGCGTCTAATGGAGATTTCTAGAATTGGGCAATACCCCATAGCCTGAGGATTCTAGAACTTTCCCCTCATTTATTCTCTCTCTCTCTCTCTCTCTCTCTCTCTCTGTTATCTGCCTCTGGCTCTGAATGTAGTATGTGCACATTACAAGTGTATGATATGAATATATATGGCCATACCTCATGTGTGCACATACACACCTATATCTACACACACACGGGTGCATATTATACACATTATATACATCCATTTCTTTGCACAATTTAGACCCCTTTGAAGCAAAGCTTGTCTTCATCTATTTTTTTTAATTTCCTCCTTAGCAAAGAACCTAGTATTTAATGTTTCAAACTGGCTTGCTATATTAGCCCAGGCACAGACCTTTATATTAGTATTTATTCAGCATACACAAAATGAATATAAGTCAAAGAGGGAGGAACTTTCCGCTGGAGGGAATCAGGGAAAGGTGCTGCTTCATTTGGAAGGTGGTGCTTGAGCTGAATCTTAGAGGAAATAGAAATTCTAAGGGTAGCAGTCATGAGGGAGAATATTCCAAAACCGGGGGAACAATCAAGGTTAAAAGACAGATTTGGGGGCATCTAGGTGGCATAGTGGATAGAGCACCAGCCCTGGAGTCAGGAGGACCTGAGTTCAAATCCAGCCTCAGACACTTAATAATTGCCTGGTTGTGTGACCTTGGACCTTAACCCCATTGTCTTAAATAAATAATAAAAAAGACAGCAACAGGAGAGGGACAGAACAAGCAAATAGTCCTGGACCCTGTTCTGGATCATGTTGTTACATGGAGGAAATGAGGCCTAGGAAGGGATCTGGAAAGAACTTATTTTTTAAATCTTGAGTTAATGGGGGGGGGGGGGCAAGGAAGTCTATTGAGTAAAAAAGTCTATGAGATTGGATGGTACCATCACCCTCCCAGTCACCCAGATTCAACCCCTGGCATTAACTTGAAATCTTCTTACTCCTTTTTCTATTTCCATTCAATCTATTGTCCGGTACGGCTGATTCTAGATCTCTACAACATCTCTTGGATTTGTATCCTTTTCTCCACTTGCATGGGCACCACCCTGGCTCAGTATCTCATCTCTTTTTTCTTTTTTAAAATGTATTTAAGGCAATGGGGTTAAGTAACTTGCCCAAGATCATACAGCCAGGCAATTATTAAGTCTGAGGTCAAATTTGAACCCAGGTCCTCCTGTCTCCAGGGCTGGTGCTCTATCCACTGCACCACCTAGCTTCCCCAAGTATCTCATCTCAATATACAAGAAACTGTTAAGAAATGCTCTGGCTCAAGCTCTTACCCTGTGTGTGAGTCTCCCCTACAATGCCCCCTAAGAGTTCATTAAGATAATCTGTACTGTTGTGGAATAGCAGGACTCATTACAAAGTTCTCAATTTTGACTTGAAATCTGCTTTTCTGTAATTTCCTCTTCAGTTCAGAGAAGACCAGGCCTGGAGTCAGGAACCCATCTCCGTGAGTTCAAATCTGGCCTCAGAGTCTTACTAGCTGTGTGACCTAGGCTAAGTCACTTGTTGTGACCTAAGTCACCTAAGTCACCTAAGTTCACACTGTTGCCTCAGCTTCTTCATCTGTAAAATGAGATGGAGAAGAAAATGACCAAGCACAGCAGTATCTGTGCCAAGAAAACCCCCCAAATCAGTCACAATTAAAAAAATGATTTAACAACAAAATTGCTCTTCACAGGGGTATGTACATTTTGATTAGTCTCCAGGAGACATAATGTCTAAATCAAGAGGAGAGAGTTTTTTCTTCTATCTATCTATCTATCTCTATCTATCTATCTATCTATCTATCTCTATCTATCTATCTATCTATTTGTGTATTCATTTGTTTGTTCATTCATTCATTCATTTATTTATTTTTGAATTGTACAATTTTTTCCCTAATCTCTCTTCCCTCCCCTACCCCCACAGAAGGCAATTTGCCAGTCTTTACATTGTTTCTATGCTACACACTGATCTAAATTGAATGTGATGAGAGAGAAATCATATCCTTAAGGAGGAAAAATAAAAGAGATAGCAAAATTACATAATAAGATAACTTTTTTAAATTAAAGGTAATAGTTTTTGGTCTTTCTTCAAACTCCACAATTCTGTCTCTGGATACAGATGGTATTCTCCATAGCAGATATCCCAACATTGATCCTGCTTGTTGCACTAATAGAATGAGCAAGTCCATCAAGACTGATCATCAACCCCATGTTGTTGCTATGATATAAATGTTCTTCTGATTCTCCTCATCTTGAGGGTTTTTTCTTTTATTTTTCCTTTAATGGTAGAATTTAAGGCTCTGTGACCATCCTGTGAAAAACGGGATTCACACTGGGGCTCTGATCTTTCAGTGTCTTTCCTGATCCTTTTAGACCAGGCCACTAAATAAAGTAGATTCTACTTACCCTTGAGGCTGGTCCTTCCTAGGATTCTGATTGGTGATTCCACTTTAGAAGAATGTTGGAACTTTGGCACAATGGCTTCAGGTGGTAACTTCTGGGGACTCTTCATCCCAAATTTTCTCTGGTGACTTTGGGCTTGGGGTCAGGTATACCCAGGAGTTGCTCCTTCAATGAGGAAAATGTGAATTGATTGGAGGCTCTCTGACAATGTCTTCTTTCCAGGAGGGAAGAAAGGCCTGGATGTCTCCAGGCACGGTGTGATATCTAAGAACACGGAATTCAAGGGACAGATAGTTAGACAAGACCTTTGAGGAAAAACTGAGATGAGTTTTTGTTATACTTTTCCTGTACTTCAGAAATGGCCCTAGGCCAAGTTCAGTCTTCCACTTGACCCAAGGCGGGGGGCAGGTTTATTTCCTTGGAAATTTCATGCCCTGGATTGTACATCTGCCCCTTTCCCCTCTACCCATTTAGTCCTTTATCCTATGCCTTCCTCCCTTTCCCCTATCCTGCAACAAGAAGTGCAAAGGAAAAGTCATGGGGCCCCCCTTAATAAACATAGAGTGATGAGCCCTGTACCCAAAACTGGGGACATGCACTCCCCTTCAGATAATGGAAGAAGTTAGCTTGCTTTGCAAACTCCTTGACAGGAAAGATCATCATATATTATCTGCAAAGGCAATAATTTTCCAAAGGCTCCCAGTGAGCCAGCCTGTAAATACCACTGTCCAGTTCCTGTCCCCACCCTTTCCTCCATTTTTCATGGGAGGAAGACTTCTGGTGACCCCGGAGTCACAAGCATATGAAAGCCTTCCCCCAAGCCCCTAACTTCTTGGAATTAACTGGGCCCCTATGAGTTTGACTCCTCAGGTCTTATATATGGGCAGAAGGCATAGGCATGGGGCCATGGGAGTTATTTCCCAGGAGGATAGCCTAGAGAGTATTTTTAGTGCAAGGGAGAATTGTGGAAACACTAATGGAAACACATTGCTGGTGGATAGATATGAAACCCTTCTCTCTGCCCCACTGTGTCAACTGACTGTCAGCATGTCCTCTGCCTATTCATAGAGATTTGGTAGAACCACACTCGCTTGAGCCAACTTCTTCCCTTTCCCAGACTGCCCATTCCACCATGTGGAAAGAACATTGGACTTGGCACCAGAAAGACATAAATTTGACTCAACTACTTACCACCAATGCTGGAGAATTGGGGGCGGGGGATATCAGGAAATGAATGAATGAATGAATGAATGAATGAATGTCAATCAACACAAAATTGGATAGGATAATGCAAAGAAGGTTGGGGATTTAGCCTGAATTATTTGGAATGCTGTCTCAGCTTTCCATTTCATTTTAGTCAAGAAAGCTCAATAAAAGTTAAATGATAATGGTATCAATCAATCAATCAATCAATCAATCTCAGAAGAGCCAATGGAACCTCTCCAGGCTCCCACTGACTCACGTTAGAATAATCTTCTTTCATTCAAACTTTGACAAATCTGAATGACCTTGAAGAAAACCAAACAAAATTACTGTGTCAATACACTGGGGCAGAGGCAAGAGGAAAAGAGATATTTTTCTCTATTTCTTTGCTTCAGTGTTTGACTAGGAAGTATTTCTTCTTATTAAAGTCAGAGTCCCTCTACTTGTATGAACTTCTCTCATCTCTTGGCATTGCCCCTTGATCATTCTTTCTTTCTTCTAATCTTTAGTCTGTCCCTTTGCATTCTTTTCTTCCCAGTTTTTTCTTTGTTTTTGTTTTCGTTTGGGGTTTTTTTTTTCAGCTAGGTGGCACAGTAGTTGGAGCACTGGCATTGGAGTCAATAGTATGAATCTAGCTTCAGACACTTCACATTTACTAGCTGTTGTGATCTTGGGAAAGTCACATAACCCTGCATGCCTCACATTCAGGGCCATCTCCAGTCGTTCTGATTCCTTTCTGGCCACTAGTCTCAGATGAATGGAGGAGAAAGTGAGACTGGTGACTTAGCACAGCACCCCCCCACCACTGCCTTTACTCACACCCAGTTCATGTGCTTGTCCTGGCATCATCTCCCTAATGTCGTGGTCTAATTACTAAGAAAATTTTCTATCTATGAATCCCAAATCTATTTCCCCATATTTTCTACTCATTCTTCTAGTTCTGCCAATTAAAGTCATGGAGACTAAATCTAATCTCTCTTCTAGGTAGCAGTCCTTCAGATATTTGAAAAAAATATGGGATGGGAGCATAAACAACTTAAGCTGCTTCTGCCATATATTTTTTTTACCACATGCACATACCCTAACATCAACCCAGGTGTCCTGACATAGAAACTTCTTCATTCATGAATTCAGACCCTGAGAGAAAATGAGTGATTAAGAAACTTGTTATGTCTAGAATTAACTTTTTTGGCAATTTTTCAAAAATAAAAGAGGTTAATTTCATATAGGATAGGAGTTTGGGAGAGTAAGTAGAGGGAGTGGCCTCTATTTCAAAGGTATGGTAAAAAGTTAACCAAAACAGTGAACCTTACATTTAGAACTGAGACAAATAGCACCCCATATGATAAGTAGACTAGTACTCATTGGTCTGAGTTCATGACTGAAATACAAAAATGGAAGGGAAAATACTTCTCAAAGGAGATAGATTTGGTGGATAGGGAAGAGGAAAGTGTTCAACAAGGCAAGAAAATGTACAGATGTATGAAAAATATGTCAACTGGATAGAATCTGAAAACATGGTGGAGAACATTTGGGTGGGGATCAAAGGAGAGAAAACAAAAATCATCACTGTCAGCATCCATAGACCAGTGAATACAAGACAAGGTCAGCTGAAGCTCAAGAATAACATATAGCAGAGAACAATGCGAGATATTTCAAATACACATATTTTTAAATACACATATTCTTGATGTCAGAAAATTGTTTTTGCCACGACACATAGGGATTTATTTTGTGATGTCATTTTACAGTGGAAAGCAGATGATCTCTAGAATCAGAGGACATACATTCAAATCCTGCTTCTCCTTAATCCTACCTGTTTGACCTTGGGCAAGATATTTTAGTTCTTTGAGTCTCAATCTCCTTATTTGAAAAAAGGAAAAGATCTGACTAGCTGGTTTTTGAGATCTCTCCCAGCCCTTGATCTGGTTCTAAGCGGCATGTTTTATAGGGCATGCCTTGCTCTGGATCTTAGGCAGATAATTACTCCTTTTGTTGTCATATGTGACTGGAGATGGAAAAACAACAACAAAATATATTGTTGCAAAGCAGATTCTTTCCCCCCCTTTAAAAAAAAAGATGTAATTAGGAGCTACCAGGTGAGCCTCATTCTCCCCACCCCACTTTTGGATAGTTATGCTGGTAGAGAGAGAAGAATCCTGGAATAGTGAGTCTGGATTGTAGTGAAAAAGGCCTGGGTTCAAATCCTGCCTCTGATAGTCTTCATGATCTGGCTGGCCCCTTCCCATCTTTTCAATCTTATATTTTACCCTCCTGCACATACTTGATAATTCAGCAGTGATGACCTACTTGCAGTTCCTTGAGTAGAACCCTCCATCTCCCATCTCTAGTTTGAATGGCTTTCCCCATGTCTATAATTCTTCCCCTTCTCTCCTCTGCCTCATAGTTCCCCTTGATTCCTTCAAGACTCAGTTCAAATACCATGTTCAAAAGTAGTCTTTCCTTCTGCCCATAGCTCCTAATGCAAATTGTCTTCCATCTGTACAGATAGTCTATTTGGTCATTTACATGCTATCGCCCCCATTAGAATGGGAGCTCCTAGAAGTCAGGGACTAAGTTTTTCATTTCTTTGTATACCCAGTACTTAGAACTTCTTGGTTGTTTTTGTTTGTCCTTTGGTTTTGAAGAAGAGCAATGACTTCACAGGTGATGACTTGGCTTAAGCATAAATTGAATTTAAGTAAGACAGAGTTGTAGGAAGTCATCAGCCTCACTCTCTCTTCCTGAATCATCAGGGTCCAGTGGCAGGACAAAAGTGGGTTGACTGATGATGATCCAGGATGCAGTGAATGGCCTTGGCATTGTCAATGCTTGGTCAAACTCTAAAAGTTCTATAGCGCCTGTTCAGCCTCCTCCGTGGCTATTGGAATAAATTGTTCTCTTTCACTTATCCCAACGGGGGAAAGTCTTCACTGTCTTGGGGTAGAAGTCTTGAGATCTATCAATTATCCTCAATCTCGTTTAGCACATCTGCTTAAGATGGTCTAATGGGGTGACCACTATAGCTATAGCTTCTTGGAACCACAGGTGACTGTTGGGTGGAGGTGGATACCAAAGGTGGATGAGCAGTCCTGAAAAGCAAGCTTCCATATCACAGGTGCTCATCATCCCTGAACACCCACCCATCCTGTCACTTGGGAAGCACTTGATGAGTGACTAATTTAATGACACTCTCCATAGGACCATGGACAAGTCCTTTTACATTTCTGAGCTTCAGGAAACTCACAGACTGGAAGTTGTAGAGGGGGTTGTGATCTCTACAGAAGAAATTCTCCCATCAAGGATGGCATATTGATATTAGGCTGTTTAATAAAAGGAATATTTATTGTACGCATAATGTTTCTTGATTTCTGCAAGACATTGGAGACATGTTCTCATTCCAGCCTTCTAGAAGCAGAGGAAATGAGCTAGATGAGACTATGATGCTTTGTCCTTCATTCCTGAAGAAGACCATGATATCAGGGAGGTGATACCATGACAAGCAAGTTGGGGGTGGGGGCTGTGCTAAGTCACCAGCCTCACTTTCTCCTCCAGAGTCTTCTGGATCCAGTGACCAGATATGAATCAGGACGACTGGAGATGACTCTTGCTGTGAGGCAATCAGGGTTAAGTGACTTATCCAGGGTCACACAGTTAGTTAGTGTCAGTTATCTGAGGTCAGATTTGAACTCTGCTCCTCCTGACTGCAAGGTCAGTGCTCTAGAAAAGACTATGGTGAAATGGGGGCTCCCTTGCTGGGTGGCTCCTTTAGGAGCTTTCTCTCCTGAGTGGACTTGAAGATTGTCACCGGAGGACAAGAACTATGACCACTAGATGGAGCCCATGTCCCACAGTTTGAACTTTCCTTGTCATATGCTCCAAGGTAAGAGCCCCTGGCCCTGCCTTCAGATGCTTGAAGGCGTATGGGGTGGATCCCAACACTATTCCATCAAGCTCCCCCATCCCCCCAAAAAAAAAGAAAAAGGGGGAGGGGTTTAGGTGATCCCACCAGATAACTTGCAGTCTAGATTTTCTGATTTCAAATAATCTCATTTGAAAATCGGGGGAAAAACAATTTATTGTACTGATTTTTGCTTTAGAAAATGTGATCCCTGTAATTTCTTACTTTTTTATAGAGTAAAATAAGTAAAATTCCAATTTTTATTTTGTGTTTTTGGAGAAGACACATACATATTTTCTGCTCAATCCAGACTTCCTTTAAATCTGAATTCTGGCTTTGTTGGAAGTAGGTGGTTTGGGCATGACTCTCATCTTATAAATAATACATAACAAATAGGATCTTGGAGTCCCATATTTAGAGCTAAAAGAGAGAGAGAGAGACCTTAGAAGTCAGTGAATCCAACTCTTTCATTTTACAGATGAGGAAACCGAGGACAAGTAGTCATACAGGTAGCAAATGTCCAAAAGTGGGAATTGAACCCAGTTGAAATTGTCATCCATGAATTTAACTAAAAAAGGTTAGATAACTCTTTTCTTCCTCACTGGGTAAGGAAGGATAGGCTTTTCTTTTCTGAACATCACCACCCCAAGTTTCAAGGATTCCCATATTGTAGCTTCTGATATTTGCTCAACAGGTGTGTACTCTCCTTGCTTCCCACCCTTGGTCATAAGCCTCCCATTCTCCCATGGCTCTGGACTTCGTTCCTTTTCCATTGTTCCAGTTTGAAGAGTCGTCCTCTAGTGAGTATGCCCTCAAAAAGGTGGCCATTCCTCATCTTAGATTCTAGTCTTGCCCCATGTCCTCCCTGACTGAACACCTTCCAGAACGTTGCTGTACAGTCAGTGTGTGTGTGTGTGTGTGTGTGTGTGTGTGTGTGTGTGTGCACGCGCGTGTATGCATGTAGGCTTACGTGCTTTTCACTGAGAGCATTTACAGCTTGGAAATTGGCCAGCGCTACAGATCAGGGCTTGATTTATTGCCTCATGGATCATCCAGATTTATGAAAATAATGGAGAAAAATGTTAATAGTGCAGATTGAACTTAAAAACATGTCATGTGTACTTTTTTTCTCTCAGAGAGTCAATTGTTAATTGTTTACTAGTAATAAGTGAGAAGTCACATTGGTGTCCAATTCAAATAGAAACAGGGGCCTCTAATCCATGCATTATGAGCCATATGTTGACTTAGTTTTAAAATCTGTTATCTTCATTCTGCTGAATTTTGCTTATATTGTAGTTTTACATTTTATACTACATATTTGTGTTTTTATTTTGTTATTCCTATATGTATGTATGTGCAAATATACATATGCATATAAAATATTAAATAATCTAATTGTCTATCTATCTATCTATCTATCTATCTATCTATCTATCTATCCATCTATACTTTTCACTGACATCTTACTCTGGTTCCCAATGCTTGAGATAGTGTTGTGAGTCCTATGCTGCCTGTGGTCCCAATATGTTTGAAGCCTCTGGTGCAGCGGACTTGAAATCTGGAGACCTGTGTTCCTGTTACTGCTACTGCTCTCACCTAGTTACTTAATCTCTTTGCCTCAGTTTCTTCATGTGCAAAATGAGAATAGTAATACTAATTAGTAAAGTACAAGCACAAAGCGTAAGTGTGCATCTTTGTTCTGTTTAGGAGAAAGGTTGACAGAAGATTCCTTGATCCTGAACCTCTGTCCAGTCCCCTGCAAATAGTCTTTTCACTATTCTAGGCCTCTCTAAAAGAAGTCTGATTTTTTTTCTCCCTGCTCTCTTCTGGCCTCGGCTAGCATGTTTCTCCCTCCGATCATTTCCCTGGTTGCCAAGGAAGCAAAGGTCCTTCTATCCTAACCCTCAGGTTTTTACATCAGGGCAAGGCATATCACAGATGCCTTAACCTTCTCAGGAATAAGATCCTGGGGTAGTTGGTTGGCCCAGGAGATAAGGGTGATGAATTTAAAGTAAGGAAAATACTCTGTCACCCTAAAAAGACACAGAATAGCTAAGCCTCAGTTTCTTCATCTTTAAAATGGGAATAATAATAATGTCTACATCACAAAATTGTGAGCATCCAATGAGATGGTATATGTTAATTTGTAAATCTTAAAGGGCTAAATAAATGATAGCTAATATTATTCTTATCTTTCTTCTATTCTTTTCCTCTTCCTCACTGTCAAACACATTCTAATCAGCTCTGCCTTTGCCTTTCTGTCTCTTTAATCCTTTGCCCTAATGAATCACTAGGCAAACTTCCCTTTTTCCTCATGACACCATATTTCAAACTTGTCTTTTATCCATCACTTTCCACTCTGCCCATCAGTCTCCTGGCCCAGCTCATTCATTACTCATTCACGTTTACAAGTGTATGGAATTACACAGATCACACAGAAGGGGTCCCCCTCTCTCCAGAAGAAACGGACTTGGAGAGATTGACTCGAAATGGGCAGAGAAACTTTGTATTCTCCCTCTTTCCCCTTCATGAATTTACAGCCACAGTTCAACAAACATCTATTAATCATCTGCTATTGGCCAGGCCCTTATGCTAGAGGCTAAGGGAACTGAGAAGATGAATGAGACACATCAGATCACAGAGGACTGGATCAGATAACTTGGCCAAGGAGCATGGCCCTTGGACAAGATGCTACCTCTGACTTTGGGCAGGTTATTTAACCTTCTGGGTCTCCTAGCTTCCTCATCTATCACATAAGGGGACTTAGAAGGGGTTCCTTCCAGTTCTTTCTCTTACGTCCCATCTCTAGTTCTAAATCAATGATTCTATAAAATTAATATCTAAACGCTCCCTAACTTCAAGAAACCTATAGTTCAGTAGAAGAGATAAAGCATCTAGGAAAGTAGTTAGGAAAAGTAGGGTAGGTTGCTGGCACAGTGGAGGGAGAGCCAAGCCTGGGATCGGGAAGACTCGGCTTCCTGGGTTCACATCTGGTCTCAGTCACTTCCTAGCTGTGTATCCTTGGGCAGGTCCTTTAACTTGTTTAGCTCAATTTCCTCAACTGTAAAATGAGGATAATGATAACATCTACCTCCTAGGGTTGTTGTGAGGATCAAATAAGATAATATTTGTAAAGTGACTGGCAAAATGCCTGGCACTGGTAGGTGCTCAACAGAAGTCTGAAGTTTGATCTCCCACTCTCTTTTGCCTCCAGGTCCCTCATTTTTTGCTTCAACCTTCAAAAGCCTCAGACACCTTAACTGCTCTGGGAGCTGCCATACTGAGGTCTTCAGTTCCATGCATTATTCTGGGCTCTGAATCCTTGTCCAGTGAAAGGTTCAAAACATTGAGGGGCCTTTCTGGGTAAGGTGGAGTCAAATCTCTAGGGAAATGCTGAGACAAGTGCACAAACACATCCAGGGGGCAGCTAGGTGGATAGAGCTCTAGCCCTGAAGTCAGGAAGAACTGAGTTCAAATCTGACCTCAGACACAATACATTTTTAGCTGTGTGACCTTGGGCAAGTCACCCCCACTGCCTTGCAAAAACCAAAACCAAAAAACTTAACACACTCAACTTTTTTGTACACACACAAAACACCAATAAACACCTAATTATTGCTACTTATTTTGGGGCCAAGAAACCTAGAGACCAAGGATGGAAGAGTGGGGAGCAAAATTAGTGACCAGGAAGGGAGCCTTTAAAAACCTCAAAGTAGAAACTTGGAAGGAGCTCCAAGTTCAGCATTAGTTGGGAATCTGAAATACGCCTAAAAATCTCAGGAAATCTGCAACAATACAGGCTCCTTTCTCAATTCAAAAATATTTCCTATCTCTATAGCATTTAAGAGTTTACAAAGTGCTTTCTTTATAATAGTGCTTGAGAAATGGGGGCAGGGGGTTGCTATCCAAGAAGAGGAAAGGAAGGCAAAGGAGTGTGCCAGGTACTTTCTATAAATGTTAATCTCATTTACCTTAACAAGAAGTGATATGGAAATCTGGATCTAGGTAAGAGAAGGCCAAAACTGGCCTATCAGAACTCAAGAATGGAATCCAATTTTTAAGTGGCTAGGCAGTGAAGATGATGACAGAAGGGACACTCCAGAATGACCAAGAAGTTCTCTTGCATTAGGTGGTACATGGACTGGCCTTGGAGTCAGGAGGATGGGAGTCCAAATCTAGGCTCAGACACTTAACACTAAGTAGCTGTGTGACCTTGGGCAAGTCACTTCACCCTGATTGCCTCCTATCCAAGTCTATCTCCAGTCCTCCTGAATCATATCTGATCTCAGACACTTAATACTTACTTACTGGACTCAGATGGCTCTGGAGGAAAATGTGAGGCTGGTGACTTAGTAGAGCATCCCCTCACTCAAATCCAATTCATGTACTTGTCATGGCACCTTGATGCCATGGTCTTTTTCAGGAACAAAGGGCAAAATCATCATCATCACTTATCTGTTGGTTACTGTCTCAGGGCTTATATTGTTGGCTTTCTACCTGATACCATCTTCTGTCCTCCCAACTTCTATCTGGTCTGGACCACTCATTAGGAACTTATCTGATACAACTCTGTATCATTAAAGAGCTTTTCACCTTTTATCTTTCCAGTAGTTATGTGTTGAATGATATATAGACATCTATCAGTTTACTATGGGCCACTGAGCCAGTTAGTTGGACCTCAGCTACCTTTCCTATAAAAGGAAAGGATTAGCCTAGAGGCTTCTGAAGTCCCTTTGACCCCAAGTTCTCCAGTTCTCTACTAAGCCCTTCTTTTCCCCTGCCTCAATTCCCATTTCCACACCCAGGCCAGTTCTTAGCTCTGCCTCTTGCTGTGATTCCTCCATCTGTGCATCATGTTCCAGGCTAGCTCCAGGGTTGTGTCTTCAATTGTGTTCCAGCTGGGTCTCTGGCTAGGTCTCAAAACTTTAATTGAATGTACATGTTTTGGGAAACCACCTAATAGCAACATCTACATTTTTTCCCCAGCTGTTTGATTCAGGTGAAGTATATACAGCTGCTCTCTGATAGAATTTAATCTCTTTCAGGATAGGGACCATTTTGTCTTTGGATCTCCAATGTCTGGCATGGTAAAGGTATTTAATAAATGCTGATATATATGTGTATATATATATATATATGAAATCATGAAGGGAGTGGAACTAGTAAACCTGGAATTCCTCAGTTTTGTACAAACCAGAATGACAAGCTCTCTTTGAAGCTTGAAGGAGAATAAGGCCAAAGTAAATGAGTCTTCACAATTCATGAATAAATTTATGTAGCTCATTCCTCCATTAGAATGAGTACAGTCTGAAAATGTTAATAGTTTAATTAACTATTAATGAATTAATAGTTAAAATGGTTACTAGGTTAATAATAGGTTAATATGGATAAATTCATGGATGACAGATCCATGGTAGGTTTCATTGCCTCTTATGAGACAAACTGAAATCTCATTTCCAGATTCCAATTAAGATGGTGGCATGAAAGGTTATAGAAGAGCCCAGCACTCCCACATAGACATCAGATCAGATAATGATCAAGAAATCCTAATAGAAAAATCAAGAAACTCCTTTATTCAGCCCAGGACTACACAAGAAGATATCTAGAGGCTTTGGAGAACTGGAAGTGGGGTTTTGCTAAGGAAGCCAGTACAAGCTCCTACCAGAAACTTGTTGGTACGTTGCTCAGAGGGACTATATGCCAGTACTTTGATCAGAGATTCTGTGGGGGTACCTGCTATCTTTCTAGGATCCAAGAGTGAGGAGAGGAAGAAATTTCAGGGTGCTCAGATGAGGAGCTATAGGGTGGGGTGGTTTCAGAAACTTGTGGTGCTCTGGTTGTAAATTCAGGATTGGGAGCCAGCCATACTTTAAGCAAGACATTGGGGCCAGAAGTCTGCAGCTCTGACAGGAGATACTCTAAAGGATTGGGGGGGGGTGGCGCTATCTGAAACCTGCCAGCTTTCTGACTGCAGACACATCAGGGGAGATGAAAGCCAGCATCATGAGACTGGGAAATGTCAGAAATAAACAGGGTTTTACTATCTCATTCAAGAATGTGTGAGGGAGTGGAACCTGGCCTTGGCACAAAGACTAAAATCAGGAATTGAGGCTAGAGATAAGGATAAATAGAAGAAAACATCGAACACTATGAAGAAATATTATGACTCAAGAGAAGCCCAAGACATAAAGCCAGAAGAAGCAAATAACTGCCAACATCTACAAGCAGGATCTCAGAACAAAAATGGCTCAACCACAAGAACTACAAGTCTAAATGAAAGAAAGGAAGCAAGAGATTTTTATAAATGAAAATATAAATGAAATAGAACTCTGGAGGAAAGAATTAGGAGAATAACCTAATTTAAATCAGAAACTTCAAATAGAACGTTCCCTGAAAATTAGAATGAAGCAAACAGAACTTAATGACTCTATAGAAAGCAAGAACTATTAAGCCAAAAAGGCAAAAATAAAAAATAGAAGACAATGTAAGATTACTAGTGTAAAAAGCAATTGATCTGGAAACAGGTTAAGGACTGATAATTTAAGAATCAAGAGACTCCCTGAAAACTATGATTAAAACAAAAACAGCCCTCACATCTCATATTTCAAGAAATCATCAATAAAAACTGCCCAGATCTATTAGAATAAGGTAACAGAAAAAAATTGATAATGATAATTCTCAGGCATGTTATAGTCAAAATCTAGATCCAATGGAAACATGCTCCAAACTGTTTAAAGGAAGCCCTTGAAATACCAAAGAATAAAAGTGAGGATAATATAAAGCTATTTCTCTAAAACAGAGGTGATGTGGAATAAAATATTTTTTTAAAAAGGCAAAGGTGAAGGCTTAGAACCAGCAACAATTTAGCCTACAATACTGAGTAAAATCCTACAAGGGGAAAAAAATGAACCTTTAATTTTTTTTCAAGTATTCCTCATGAAAAGACTAGAGCTGAGTAAAAACTTTGAAATGGAACACAGGAATCAAGAGAAACCTAGAAAGAGAACTGCATTGAGTAAATAAGAGGAGTTATTCAATGGTGAAATGCTTAATGGGGGGAGAATAAAGTAAGAAAGGCAGGGCTTTGTAGGGAAAAAAGTTTTTCTTCCAGAGAGACAGGGTGGCCCTGTATAGAGCAAGAGGGAACAGTAAAGTGAGATTATAAAGTCAAGTTTACAAAGGTTTATATGACCACAAAGTCATAAATGTAGAGCCAGAAGGAGACTCAGCAGCCACATGATACAACTCCCTCATTTTATAGATGCAAAACTGAGACCTATAAAGGTTAAGTGACTTGTGCAAGGTCACAAAGGTATCCAGAATTGAAATTAGAATCTGAATCTAGATCTTTGTCTACAAAATCAGTGTTCTTTCTACCCAATATACCACACTGATGAAGAGTTCCTAATTTTTTAAAATCAGATCTGATTCCATTTAGTCTCCTACATTCCTCATCACCTCCTTTCCCAACCTTCTTATTCCTCCCCAGATCATAAGAAATCATAAGCTAATTAGAGCTATCCAATGGTCTCTCAGTCGGAGTGTCAGTAGATTAGGTGATTGCAGGTTAGGGAAAGCACAATGAACCCTTTTTGTTGATGGTCATCAGCCTGGCAGATACATTTCCATTCCTTGCCTAGGTCAGAGAGCCAGGGGGCTCTGGGCACCTATGTGGTCAGGCAAGACCTGATGGCAGTAATACCAGAAGATCTGCAGTTTGGGCCCATTACAGTGATAGAAAAACCTCATGGAAAAGAGACAGAGGTAGGAAGAATGAGGGCTATCCATTAGAACTTATATAGAGTCTTCAGGAAATGAGAGGGGAAATCATTTTGGATTTAATTGGCTTTAATTGGAACTTGAAGCTCCTGAGAATGGGAAGCATATCTGGCTAGGATTTCTCCTCTCTGTCTAGATCTTTGTACCAAGATACAGAGATATATCCAAAAGGTACTTTCCAGGCCTAAGAAGTCTCAGACCTCAGTTTCACTTAGGGAACCACACATCAGATGACTGTTTCTCTACCATCTAGGTGTTTTGTAAAATATACAGCTTCAGAGCAAGAAGAGATATTAGGCACTAGTTAATGTGATTTCATCAAGGGTGTATATCTATTCTTCCACCAAAGTCCTCTTCTGGTGGCTTGTACTGGTCTTGATTTCTCAAAGGCTATGACAAAGGAATACAACCTTTTACAGGTTCTATTAATGTGAAAAGACTTCAGCGATAGTTTCAGGGATATACACTCAACCTGTTTTCCTTAGGCCAACCTAACTAAGCACATAGAAGTTCATTACCAGACTTTTGGCCACAAGGCAGCTACTTTTGATTTTGTTTTATTTATTTATTTCTTGGTAGAGTAGAATACCTAGATATCTGATGACTCTTGGAATATTTTTATCTACGTGGTATGACTAAGTAAGAGTGACAAGCCCCTCCCTTCCATGACCTTCCTGATGGATCATGGGACCTACTCCCTTAGATGAGCTCCATCTCTTCTGTTTCATGTGTAAAACCTCCTGGATGCAAATCTTCCCTGGCATTCTGGAGACTTCTGGCTCTGCCTGGTCTATGGTATGGAGAAGGGTCATGTCTCCTGGATAGAATATTATGCCATACCTAGCCTGGTATCATGTACAAATGAGTAACCATTTACTTTACATGAACTTTACTAACTCTTCCCAACTCACTCATAATCAAGACAGTTTGGAAGAGCTACTGATCTGGCATCAAAGGCCCTTGGTTCAAGTCCTTGCTCTGCTATTGCTCTCTGTCTTTGGACAGGTCACAATCTATCCGAGTCTCAATTTTCTCATTTGTGGAAGGAGATGAATGCATTAAAGGAACTCTGACGCCCTACATACTCTAAATCTATCATCCTATGAGACCCCCAAATTACTCTTTTCTTTTGGTTAGAGGAAAACAAGAACCATATTTTTCATATACATCAACTACGACTGCCTTTCACATGTGACCCAGAGAACAGTATAACCTTACAGATTACAAAATATTGGCTCTTGGAATGAAATGGACCTGGAGCCTGGAGGATATGGATTCAGATTCTGCTTCAGATATGTACTAATTATGGTCAAGGCACTTAACCTCATGATGATTCAGTTAATTCATCTGAATCGGGAGAAGAGGGTTAGGTTGGATGGTCTCTAGTTCTTTCCACTTCTGTCTCTGATCTCATTCACCCTCCTACCATCATGTAGTGATCTCTTCTATAGTATCAATCCCAAAATTATCTAGCTTCTTCTTGTGCCTACCCTATAATAAGGAACTCACTTCCTCGTGACATAGCTTAATCCATTATTGAATATACTAACTGATATAAAGTCCCATTTAAGTCCCATCTCAGCAGAAGAGATATATAATCATGAGCATGTTAAAGGAAGGGTAGTGGCAGACTAGAATATATCGCAAGGTGAGTGTGGAGGGAAGTGAATGCAAAATAATTTTATATGTGGATTGCTTGAAATAAGTTAGGATATTTAACCCAGAGTAGAGAAGACTTGGAAGCCAGGGTTTGAATAAGACTATTATCACCTATCTGAGAAGGCTCTTTGGCCTCCTAGGGCATATTTGGAACAATAGTTCAGATTGAAGAGAGCCTGCCCAGTTTCACCTTGAGAGATAGACAGACTGCCATATCATTATTAGAGCTGTCCCAAAGGACCAGGAATTGCCTTGGGATCTTATGAAGCCCTTCAAAAAGAGGCCAATGGCTACTTGTCAGGGAGTTTGTAAAGGGGATTTAATATATTGAATATCAGCTCTAAATCTGTGGGCATATGAACTTCTAGGCTTCTAAAGCAGAACTCATAGCAGCTTTCTGCCTCTGCCCATTTCAACATACATACATACTAGACCCACCCTGCTCCCAGTTTCTTCCCAATTTTCCCAGGCCTGACATATTATTAAATCTTAAGGTACAGAAGGTTGAATGGTAGAGATAATCACAACCTCAGGAATGCCCTGGTGGTAGCATTTATTGAGAAACAGCATATAGGACAAGGTTTACAAAAGCCTTTTTTGTTTCTAGGAATTCACAGAGGATAGGGGAGGGACTCAATTGCATTGCCCCTTTGGTTAATAATATCATAGAGGGAAAGAGTCTTGAGAGTGAGGAAATCAGTCTGAACTCACTCACAGGGCAAGAAACCCTGCAAGCATCCTCACCTGGGAAGAAGAGATCATAGTTGATTGAAAAGAAGACTATTGTGGTTGACTAAGAGAGTCTGAGAAGTGAAGCTTTGCCAAAGAGGGATGAGTTACCCAGGTGCCTTAAGAGATATTCTTGTCCTTTCAGCAGGATGCTGGTCACGTCTCTTCAAAACAGAGTTCACATCAGGGAGCCCATAGCTTTTGGAATTGCAGTCATTTTGTTTTTCCAGGGGTTTCTTGCAAGACCATTTCCTCCACTATATTTTTCCATTCCCCTATGGCAGATAGATGACAAGGCAGGGTTCAGAAGTCCTGGAGAATCACATTGCCACAGGGTGTCCAAGTGACAAAGCATTCACTTGTTCATTGATTCTCCAGAGGAGCAGATTTGCAGCAGTGCTGGAGGCCAGGCCACTCAATCATCCCATAATGCTGATGGAAATCTTTCCCTGGCATAGTGATTCCAGATGGACATAAGGAAGGCCTCTAGTATTCAGTGTAGGAAGGGAAGAGAGGCCAGAACCAGAAAGGGGAGCCTGGCTCACCCCCTAACCTGGCTGCTTCTTTAAGCAGATGAAGAATCATCTTTACTCTTCATGGTCATGTGGTACAGAAACCATCAGAACAAGTTTGGAAACTGTGGCACACTGGCTACCAATGGTTGCATATTTCTGAAAACCTTAGGAAGTCAACATGGCAAGATGAAAAGGCTGGTGGGTTTGGAATAGGAAGATCTGGGTTTGCATTTTAGCTCTGCCACTTACTATCTGTGTGATGTTAGAAAAGATTAATCTCTGAATTAATTAATTAATTAAATTAACTTCTCTCTCTGGTCTGGTGGTGAATTAAGTAGTGGATTTGTAGTTGAGAAGACATGAACTCAAATTTTGCCTCAGACCTGTAGTGGCTGTGTGATTCTGTGCAAGTTACTGAACCCCTCAATCTCAGTTTTTGTCTGTAAAATGGGGATAATAATTGCCATATGGAATTGTTGTGAGGCTTCAATGAGATTACATGTGTAAACTGTTATGCAAACCTTAAAACCATTCATGATAGCTATTATTATTATTATCTGTAAAGTGAGAAGTTTGGTCTAGAAATTTTTGATCTCTTTAATTACCCTTTCAGCTTTAAACCTGATGCTAAAATACTCCTAGGAAGTATTCCTATTCTGAGACACTTTGGATGAATGCCTAAGGCTGAACATAACTTCAGGCCAAGGAGGAAACCCATATTTATTTTTTCATGGGCTCCACAACAGAGAAGTGCCCAAATAAGACACCTAAACTTGAAATGTATGTATTTATACATGTGCATATACATGTATGTATATATGGAGTCTTCTGTGTCTCATCACCAGTGGTGGAAGTCTTAGAGGGTAGCATTGTTGACAGGGAGATCTCCAAAAAAAACAAATCTGAATGATAATGATAATGGTCAAATAAGTGGATGGATGGGTATAATTAGAATACGATCCACTCATATCCAGATCTTGTAGGAGAACTGATGAGACACAGACTATCACATTGCCTTCTGGTACCCTTTAAGACAGTTAGAATGAATCTGACCTCCAGATTGCTTTGCTGTTTAATAATAGAGCTCCTCTTCCCTAGGCCTACCATGGAGAACACTGAGCAGAATGAGGAAACCTGTGGGAGATAGGCCTGGAACAGAAGCCACAAACAATTTTGAGGCTTGTCTCCTCATCTTCTTTCCCAGACCTGATTCCCTTCTCTTTTCATATAGAATCAGAGAAATTCAGTTTGGGAGGCAAGGAGTACTGAGACCATGAAATCATTTAAAGGGAGTTGTGTCCTGAGGCCCTGCTACTTTTACCACCTTTGTAATCTTGGGCAAGTCGTTTCCTGGATTTCAGTTTCCTCAATTAAAAAATCAAAGGGTAAGACTAGATGGTCTTTGAGTTCCTTTCTAGAAGGATAATCGACAGGAAATAAGTCTTCAGCTTTAATTGCCAAGTTTATTCTCAAGAACTAGAGGTCCAGTCTTTCAGCTGAGCTATTCTATCACCAGTAAAGGTATCAGTCTAGTCTGAAATGCTTTAGAGTGATTTCAATGCATTATCTCACTAAAGGATTACTTCAGCTTTGTGGGGAGATACCACAGATAATACTCCTCCCTTTTTACTTCAATGACTTTTCATAGAATCATAAATTCAGAACAGAAAGGGGGGAAAAGGTTATTGCTTTAAACCCCTCACTTTACGGGTGAGGGAATGAGTTCAATGAAGGCAAGCAATGGTCAGTAAGCATTCCAGGAGGGTCTTAACCCAGGTCTTTCTGATTCTGATTCTACCTGCCTGACGTCCTGTCTACTATAGCATTCTATTAGTCTTCTAACCCTATTCATCATACTATGGTAATGTATATGTTTATATCCAGGTGCAGGTTATGAATGTATGTACTTGTGTCTATGTATCCATACATAATTTGGAGTTAGAAGACCTGATTTCAGATCTCAGATCTACTACTTGTGTGCCCTTAGTCAAGTCACTTGTTTCTCTGACCCTCAGCTTCCTTTTCTGGGAAGAGGATTGGAGCCCTAAGGACTTTTCCAGCTAATTCCGATTATCCTCTGACTCTACTCTATGATATATGCATATGTGTATCCTAGTCACTCAATGTTTACTGAATTTAAATGTGTAGAGGCATAGTTTCAAGTATATAGGTATTTATGCGCACAGAGGTAGATCGTGTTTCTATAAACACACAGAAAGTTGGAAGATATCTCTAGTCCTGACTCTACGCAATGCCTCTCTGTAATATCCCTGACCCGAAAGATCTCAGCCTCTGTTTGAAGGCCTCCTATGATGGAAAAGTCCCCAAGGCAGTGAACTTTATTTTTCGTAAGAATTCTATAAGAATGCTATTCTGACATTAGTTTTCCACCTCTCTAGTGCATGAATGACATAGTATTGCATCTGATAGCTACTGGTGTTGATGTTTAATTCTTCTAATAGACTAAGTTCTGTGAGGGCAGGAATGGTGACTTGTCCATGCTTTATAACTCCCCTCCACCTCTCACAGTGCTCTACTCCTACTAGTAGCTAATAAACATTCATTGAAAATGTTTCCTGGAAAATGTTCATTGAACACAAAGAACTGTTTCTTGTCTTTGTAGCTCCTGTGCCTAGTTTATTTGTTTTTATCTCAATCTCAGATTTCATCAGTATGGGGGATTCCCATTGTGGAAGCATCTGTCTTTGTACCTAACTATTTACACATTGCTTTCTTGTATGTCTTATAGGTACCCTTCTATTTATACATTGTTTTCTTGTATGTATCTTACAGGTACCCATCTATTTAGACTATTTGCTTGTATGTATATTTGCAGGTGCCTCATAGTTACACATTGGATTTTTTTATGTGTTTTGTTGATGCCTATTTAAGTAGACATTGTTTCCTCCCATGAGAATTATTAAGTTTCTTGAAGGCCTTTCTTTTTATCCCCACTGCTTAAAACATGCCTGCCACATAATAGGAACTTAATAAATGCTTATTCATTGGTAGATTGAAGCAGGTCAGTAACTGGCAACTTGTCTTGAACTCAGAGAGTTGCTGTCATTTGCCCCTAGTCACATAGTCAGAGGCAGGATATGAACCCAGGTCTTCATGTCTTCTGTGAAATGTTGACTCCCTGCTGTGGATTTTAGCTCCTTCTTTGTCAAATGAGGAGGGTGAGGGCTCCCTAGATGGCCTCTAAGGTCCCATACAGCTCCAAGTCTATGAGCCTATGATTCTACATAAAGTATATGCTTAATAAATGTTGAATTGTATAAAACACATTGTTTCATGTTGTTATATTGATCTGATGGCTGCCTCCTTCCAACTTCCCCTAGTGGTCTTGTTCTATTCCCTGAAGACATGGAGAATAAGTCTAATCTTCTATTAATATATATAGGAACATACACTAACATATATAGTGGTCTATAAAGGTATGTATGTAAAAGCATGTTACACATCTATCAAACTTATAAATAATTCTCACTTATCTTGTTTGAAGTCAAAATATCCCCTAGCAATGATTTCAATTTCTATCACATCATCCTCATCTTTTTTCTCTCTTCTCCTTCATCTTCCAGAGCTTTGCTGGAGATGATCCTCACCTCTCTGATTTTCTATTATATTTAGTGATGGAACCATGCTACCTTAGCCAGGTAGGGCAATACAATTGGACATGCTGTTACTCTGGGGCTGAACACCTGTCTGGGTGATGGGCTTAAGGTGATAAGTTCTAGTGACAGTGGGGACAGACTTGGAATCCTTATGTTCTCAAGCATCAAGGCTCAACATCTTAAAAAAATACAGATTTAGAGGGCAGCTAGGTGGTGCAGTGGATAGAGTGCTGACATTGGAGTCAGGAGTACCTGAGTTCAAATCCAGCCTCAGACACTTAATAATCACCTATACGTGACCTTGGGCAAGTCACTTAACCCCATTGCCTTGTCAAAAAAAACCCCCAACAACACAGGTTATAATAAACACATGAACCTTCCCCCAGGATCAGGGTCCTAGGAAAACCTACCCAGAGGAGGAGAGGTTGAAGCTGGTCATTTACTTTGGATATACTGCCTGAATTTAGATATGCAAATCCTGATTCTTTTGGTCATAAATGGCATCAGATTGTAAAGACCCTGAGTATTTTTTTTAATCTTTTAATCCTAGTGTCATTCTTTTATCTGGTTCATAGTGGGTGCTTAATACAGTCTTATTGGACTGGACCAATAATGGATTCTGTCTTGTGTGCCAATGTCTATAATAGAGCACTTAGAAAATTCATGACTTTTGCTTCTGTTTACATTGCTGTTATCAAAGCTATTCATTCATTTAAATGAAGCTTTAAGGACTTGACCAGAGGAGCTAGAACATTCAAGTGTTGAAAAAAAATCTGGCTCCTTGGTATAAAATGGAGGATTTGTGAAAATAAAATATACTTGTCAAATTCAAAACTAAGTGTGCAATCAAGGCTCATTTAAATAACAATTTAGTTTGGAAATTAGATTATAAATAGAATCAAAATTCATTTAATAAGCTATTTCTTTCACTCTGGAGACATGGATGATAGGGAGAAGTGAAAAGTCAACTAATCCAATCCCCTTCTAAAGGCACAAAATTCTATTGTAACATTCACAGCAAATTAATAATTTCATATACATTTGAACAGTTATAGTGACAGGGAACTCACTGCCTCACCAAGTCGCCCATTCCATTTTTGGATGACACCAGGCATTAGGGAGTTCTTTCTCAGGCTGAGTTGAAAGCTGCCATCTTGTAATTTGTACTCATTGGTCCCAGTTCCCCAACTAGGGATGAAGAATAGCTGCCCCCCTTCCCTCATGGCAACCCTTGTTAAAAAAAAATGTCCCAAGCCTTCTTTTTTCTAGGTTAAAATATCCTCCAGGTCCTTCTATAGTTCCTCATACAAATTAGTAAGATGTCTCTCATACTACCCTTACAACCCTCTTTTGGCCACACTCCAGTTTGCCTATAAATGATGTGCTTAGCTATCAACTTCTGTTCTTTCACTTTCTCTGCTAATGATGTTACTGAAGAACAGAACTTCATAAATACAGACTTTTCCTCTAGCACAACTTCAAGGGGAAAACAACACATTAGAGAAGAAACAAGTAGGTAAAAATTAAGTTAATTTACAAAATAATAATAATAATACTGTTTCGAGCAACAATAGAAAAATAATAGAGGTGCCAGATACAGCGAAAGCCACTTCCCCAGGACTAATTAGGCTTTGGTAGAATGATTAAAGAGCAGAGCATGGCTAGTCCCAAAGTCCACCCCTGCCTGCCTCAGAAAGCATGGGCTGTGATGAAGATGTAGATTTTGGCCAAGAAAGTGGTGTAGGCTCCCTGGCGCCAGAGTTTCATCTCAACGTCTAGAAGGAAGTCTTGAGGTTCCTTGACTGGTCTTTGAATGTAGACGACCCCTGTGTAGGGATTTAGCTTCTGGGCACTAAAATAATTTTCTTCATTTCCCTTTATGATGGTCAAGATGATGTTGTCACCAGTATAGGCTGGGGAGGGGCCAATGCGAAAGATGTGAGCAGGTACCACGATGTTGGTTTGGAAGTTGAGTTGGTAGTAGGTGATTCTCACTGGGGTGCTCTGGCAATCTAAGAAGTTGAAGCAGCTGGTTCGTTCACATCTCCTACAAATGACAGAGTGGGAAATAGAGAAAAACGGGAAGAGGAGAGTGATGACAATGCCAATGCCAGTATAAATTTCACCATTCTAAATCAGGGATCTAGAGCTGAGAAGTCATCTAGTTTATATTTCTCCCATTTTCTAGCTGAAAACACTGAGCCCCAGAGAGGTTAAATTATTCGTCTAAAGACATATCAGAACCAGGATTTGAAACCAGATGGCCTTGAATTAGTGTTCTTTTCACTGTGAAACAGTGTCTTATTTCTAGAAGACTTGTCCCTTAATCACCTTGGGAGGTAGGTAGGGACAGTTAGGTGGTGCAATGGATAGAATTCAGGGTCTGGAGTCAGGGAGATCTGAGTTCAAATCCAACCTTAGACACTTACTAGCTGTGTCACCCTAGGCAAGTCACTTAACTCCATTTGCTTTAATTTCCTCTCCTTAAAATTGTGCTAGAGAAGGGAATGGCAAACCATCCCAGTATCTTTACCAAGAAAATCTCATATGGGGTCGAAAGAGTTGGAAATAACGACAATGAAACTGTGTAACCCTGGGCAAGTCACTTAACCTTTGCCTCAATTTCTTCATCTGCAAAATGGGGTTAATGACAATACCTACCTTGCAGGATTGTTGTGAGGTGAGAAGTAAATGAACTAATACTGGTAATGCCCTTAGCGGTGCCTAGCAAATAGTAAGTATAAGATAAACGCTAGCTATTCATCATCATTATTATTATTACTATTATTATTGCTGGTGGTGTATCATTCTGCTCATTTTAAAGATGAAGAATGTGAAGCTAAAAAGAGAAGTGATAGCTAGTGAAGGGAGCACGCAAGTACCTTGATGCCACCTCTAGCTCTCATTTCCTTGAATATCAGTTTTTCATCATAAAATGATAATGAAAATCCTAGTACCTGCCTCACAGAGTTGGTTTAATGGTCAGATGAGTTCATACCAGTAGAATGTTTGGCAAATCTTTAAACCCTACATCGATGCCAGCTATTGTTATTATCTCACATTACTTTTTTATTACAATCGTTGTCCCAACTTCCAGGGGAGACTTTAGCAGTATGTGGCAATCAGTTTTTTCCCATCCCTCCCTTCCCAACTCCATCGAACTTTCATCTTCCAGGCTCCCCCACCCCCTGGTCCTTGACCAATCAGCTTGTGACTTCTGGTCTCATAGCATCCCTGCCAATACCCAAATAGGACTCAATGTTGTCAGTGGGAAAAGGCGTGATGAAGGCCCAGGTAGGGACCGAATTCCATAGGAGTGTATTCCTTGGCAATTTTGAAAGGGAAGAAAGCCATAGACTTTCTCTTTAGAGAATGAGGCCCTGTCCTATGCCAAGGGAAAACTCATCATTAGTCACTTTTTTAAAATTGCTCCATCTCCCATGGTAGTTATGGGAAAAACACTCTAGAAAGGGGACATTGTTGTACAGTGATTGTTTAAAGCAATGTCTAGAGAGGAGTGGCCAGCCTGATTAAATAGCTTTGTCTTGGATCAGAGAATGATCTTTGAATTCCTCCAAATGGAGAGAGAAGGCATGTTTCCAAGTCTCCCTGGAGGAGGGTAAGACACTTACATGTCCGAGACTTTTCTATAATTCGGTGGACACTCAAATAGCAGGCATCGGAAACTACCCTGGATGTTGTAACAAGTCTCAGCCGCCGAGCAATTGTGAGTACCAAGAGTACATTCATCCAAGTCTGTCAGAAAACACAAAGAGAAGGAGATTGATGGGCCAAGAGAATTAAGAACACCTGAAAGTTCAGAGCTATAAATGGTGACTAGATCCAAACATGGGCAGTGACCAGAAAAAATAATTACACATGAGTAGACACACACACTAATTTTGGGGGTGGGACAAATAAATCAAAATGTTATTCTGTAATTTTCTCCACCCTTATTATTGATCAGAGCTGAGATTTTCATTAACCCCCCCCCCACCAATGCAGATTGACCATTCATTCTTTTAAAAGAATAATCTGAGGGAGTTTCCCAGAGAACTTTGAGGGGAAGGGGTTTTGCCCATTATTCCAAGTATTTGTTAGAGGCCACTTCAAAATGAACGGTTTCTGACTCTATTCTATCACAATATTTGCTATCATCTCCAGTCATCCTGATTCATATCTGGGCATTGTTCTCAGAGTAGCTCTGGAGGAGAAAGTGAGGTTGGTGATTTAGCACGGTCCCCCTCACCCCTCACTCAAATTCAATTCATGTGCTGGTCACAGCATCACCTCCCTGATGTCAGGTCTTCTTTGAGAATGAAGGATAAACACCATCATCATGGTATCACATAGAAATTTAGTGTTCTTGGCCTTGGAAGCAGATGGCAAGACTCTTCAGCATCACCCATAAAGAGACCTCTTACACACCATTGACAAAGGTAGAAAAACCAAGAATTTAGCAGATGGATTTTATGAATGATTTGCAAGTTGTAGATAGCCATCAGACAGTTAGACTGGCAATTGAATTTCAATTGAGTAGCATAAATTTAAACACACACTGACCATCATCAGGCCACACCAACCTTTCCTGTTATTCCTAGAGTTAAGGATGCAATGATCTACTTAGTACAAAAACTTTTTGTAAGACTTCACTGTTCAGTCTGGGATCCAGCCTCCAGTCCAATGTGAAACAGCCATCATGCACATCAGTCAATCTTTGTGAGACAACTGTTATGGCCAGTCAAATATAGTCAATTGGTTGGTCCATCTATCCATATCTGTGAAGTCTGAACTGTTATCCTATATCACAGCCTTCTAAAGGGTCAGATAGAAGGGTCCATAGAACAAATGTCTATTTTATTAGTTCTATATAGTGACAGGCTTATCCTCAGATTGTTGCTTGAACAAGAATTGCTGAATTATGATGCTCACTTGAGCACCAAAGGGTATTACACACCCATTAACTGATCCAGCAATTCCGGGGGGCAGGAGAACTAATCCTGCCTCTTACATTTACTTGTTATGTGATCACAAGGTGTTTGGGCAGGATTCAGGATTTGAACTCAATCCTTTGGATGCCCAGACCTAATCAGATTTCTTTCCTCTTAAACCATGCTTCGTATTAGAGGCCACCCTTGCATGACTTGTGAAACCCTGCCCTAAGAGCACGACAAAGGGCTCACATTAGAATAGCTGTTGCCACACTGGCTCTCTGCTCCACTCATTGCAGTGGGTCAATTCCATTATCAATCCTTGGCAAGTAGAAAGTTCTGGGTTCTGAGCCCAAAAGGGCTAATTGTGACCCTCCCCCTACCCTCCCATTCCAGAGTTATTATAATCTCAGGTGGAATAGGAATAGCAGGAAGAAATGAGTTCTTGGAAAGAAAGAGCTCATTTCTCTGGAAATGCTATTTAGTGACATAAAGGGAAGGATGAAGAGATGAGGGCATGGATAGGGCAGGGCCCAGTTGGAGAAATGACTGTGTCAGCCTTTCCCCAGAGTTTTATAAAAGCCCACAGGGAGTGTCCCTTTCTTCTGAGTTGGTATGGAAAGGGATGCTGCCAATAGTGATGAGCTTCTAGACTCAGTCTACCAGCATTCCTGACAGACTTCCACTGCATCTCCCATGAAGTCAAGGTCAAAAGTGACAGCTTTTCAGAGGGATTGAAAGCCTGCACACCTTGATGAGCTTCCTAGCAGAAGAAGAGGGAGCGTAGGGGGTGATGGCAGCCATAGTGAGATGAGAAAATTACAACTAGACTTTTCTTTCTCTTCTGACGTGTGTGGAAGTGCAAGCTGGAAGGAGACTTGGAAGTCATTGAGACTCATCTCTTCATTCCCCAAAGAAAATTGGAATTGAGAAGTTTAATGACTTGCTCTGCCCTTAAATACAACTTTTTCCCTAGATCTCTGTTCCTTCAGGGGCTTGGTACTTTCTGTGTCTATCACATTATTGAGCGTACCAAATGAGGAGTCAAACTTGGACCTGTCTTTCCTTAACTATGAATCTGAGCCCCGGATATGTTCTCCTGGTCTTCAGAAAACTCAGGGAAGACATCCATCAGCTAGATTATGAAGACTTTGATAGAAGACATAATAATTCCACTCATGAAGAGACCCTGATCTATTGGGACCTAAATCCAGTGGTGTTCACAATAAACTCAAACCGGATGCTTGGAATTTCCCTCTGGGAAGTCCATAAGTGGATGGCATTGATGCTACCCAGACCATTTGGAGATGACAACCTTCTGAGATCCCTTGAGATAGGCCCTTCAAAAAGAGATTTAAGCCTAGAAGAGTCAGAATCCACAGATTCTGCAGAATAGGACTTTCTATATTGATTGACACCTATATCATCCCCTTTGCCATTCTTCAATAAGCAAGATTTAGGTCCCAGAGCAGGAAAAAAGAAGCAAGTCTCTACCTCTTTCTTCTCATTTCCCAGCAATGACTGGCACAGAGGAAAGACAAGTAGAAAACTACCTTTGTTCACAACAATTCTAAGATCTTCCAGGGATCTCCATCTCCTTTCCCTGGAAAGAGAAGTAGGCCAGCTTCTTACTCACCTCTGCAAGTCCGGCCATTGGCCATCATGGTGTAGCCCTGCTCAGGGCAGGCACATTGATAACTGCCAGGAACATTGACACAACGGAAGGTACAGAGGATACCAGCACTTTGGGTGCATTCATCAATATCTGAGGAAAAGATCGAGAGCTACATTCAGCAGGGAGCTCGAGGAGGTACCTGTAGCATTATTCACCTCTTGCTACTCTCAGGAAAACACAATAACATCCCATGCCATTATGCCATTCTGTACTTCTCACAGCCCAATGCCTAAAACCACAATCAGTTAATCAATATCAATATCATTATCATCATTAACATTACCATCATTATTTTATTGCTTATTTTAATAATTTGTAATTATTAATAATAACCAATATTTGTATAGTACTTTAAAATTTGCAAGATTCTTTAGAAATATTATCTCATACAATCTTCACAAATACCCTTGGAGAAAGGTACTACTATTATCTCCATTTTATAGATGAGAAAACTATGGCAGTCAAAGGTTAAATGAGTTGCTCAATATCACATAGTTAGTGAGTATCTAAGGCTAGATTTGAACTCAGTTCTGAATCCAAGTCCAGCACTCTATATATGATGTCACTGAGATTAGGCAGCCACCAGTAATAGTGAACTGTTTGAAATCTGATATGGTTACCATTTTCCCATTCCCTGGTCCTGGTGTCTAAAATTCCACCATTAAAGATTCATTCCTTTCAGGGGAGGTGAAATATTTCTTCCCATAAGGCTAAAAACCTGATACAGAAATACAATCAACCACGAGTAGCCAAGAATACTTTAGTTAGACTTAGATTATAAGACTAGCTAGTTGTCTAGCAAAAACTTGAAAACATGGACCACAGGAGGGTTTAAGTGATGTTCCTTTCCAAAAATTTTGTATTGTCTTTGTATATATTTTATATAAGAAATTTATCTTCCCAGATCCTGTTTATATACATATACATATACACATATACATACATATACATATACATATATATACATATACACATACACATACATATACATATAAATGTACATATATATTTGACAGAAAAGGAAAATACAGTTCAGAGAGAACAATAAATTTATCTTTGATTTTTCTGCTAGTAACATGTAGGGACAGAACTGAAACCTAGGACTCTAGAATTCCAATCTGGCCTTTTTGTTGTTGTTCAGTTATTTTCAGTTATTTCTGACACATTATTTGGGTGCAGTTCATATCTGCTATGTCATTCTAGAATGGTTTGCCATTTCTTTCTCCAGCTGATTTTATAGCTGAGGAAACTCATTCAAAGAGGATTAAGTGATTTGCCCTGGGTCCTTAAGCTAGTAAGTATCTGAAACTAAATTTGATCTCAAGTCCCCTAGCACTTTCGCTATTATACCACCTAACTGCTTTACTTTTCTTCTAGTCTTTGGTCTTACTGCTTTACTTTTCTTCTCTTTTTTTTTGTTCCTGCAAGGCAGTAGGGTTAAGTGACTTGTCCAAGATCACACAGCTAGATAATTATTAAGTGTCTGAGGCTGGATTTGAACTCAGGTCCAGGACCGGTGCTCTATCCACTGTGTCACCTAGCTGCCCCACTCTTTACTTTTCAATCTTACTTCATCTTTCCAATATTTTTATAAAATAGAAGGGACAACTCTGTGTGCATATGTGGATGAGTAAGGAAGAGGATGTTCCACATGACTCTTCTTATTCTATGAGTTTTCTTTTTTTTCAAGGCAATGGGGTTAAGTAGCTTGCCCAAGGCCAAATGGCTAGGTAATTATTAAGTGTCTGAGGTCGGATTTGAACCCAGGTACTCCTGACTCCAAGGCTGGTGCTCTATTCACTGTGCCACCTAGCCACTCCCCTCTATGAGTTCTCTATGAGAACTATAGTCAATCTGTACCAACTTCTGTACTTCATCCATTTTTCAGATGGAGAAACTAGGCTCAAAGACCTATAGTGATTTGTCAAAGATCATCCCCTTAATGAAAACCAGAGTCAGGATCTGAACACAGTCTAGGTAATTCACCATTTTTTTTGCAAGGTCTTGAATTTTACATTTTTTCTCCCTCACTTCCTTCTCTCCCCTCTTCCCAACAGAAAGCAATCTAATATAGGCTCTATGTGTGCAATTATACTAAACATAGATCCATCTTAATCATGTTGTGAAAGTAGAATCAAATCTAAACAGAAAGAAAAAAACATTAGAGAGAAAAAAACATAATACATAAACAAGTTTTAAAAATTGCAGATACGACACTTTGCAGACTAGGTAACTCTAAGACTAGGGTTCTTCGAATTACTTGGCAAATTTAGATCAAGGGTTTAGAGCAAAAATCCATAACCTATGGCTGTGTTTTTGATGGACCTGAGAAGTAAGAATGTTTTTTGCATTTTTAAATAAAGTTTTATTGTATTTAGAAGTGTAAAAACCATTTTTAGCTTGCTCTCCCTTCCCCAACCCTGTGGTACATGAGGAAAGTGATAAAAGGGGAAACAAAGGCAAAGAAAGGGGAAGGGACCCTAAAGATAAGTGACCCTACCTAGTGCACTATCCCACTGTCTCCTTCCACACATGACCCACCTTTGCATGAATGCCCATCCTCAGCCAATTGGTAGCCTTGCCGGCAGTAGCACTGGTAGGAGCCATAGACATTGGCACACTCCTGGCTGCAAGGGTTGTTCTCACACTCATTCACATCTGCAGTGGGGGGGGGGGGGAGCAAATGACAGCCTTTACCAATAGGTTACAGATTCAGCAAAGGGAAATCAAATCCTAGGGCTGTTTTTCACCCCCCTTCCTATTTAACCTGTTCTAGATAGCTTGTCAGCACCATTTTGTTTGTTATTTCCTCCATTAGATTGGAAATGCCTTGAGACCAGGTATTGTCTTTTGATTTTCCATTGTAGGTACTTAGTAGGTACTTAGCTGACATGTAGTAAGTGTCAATTAATAAAAGCTTATTGATTGACTGACATGTTTCTAAGCCAATGCAACTATGACAATAAACACTGGTTTTCACAGTAGGAAGGGAAAACCAACTATTAATAACAATACACATTTTTATTGGCTTTAAGATTTACAAACTTTATTTACCTGGTGAAGAGAGCAGTCCAAATATTATTAAACCCATTTTATGGATGAGAAGTCTTATGACTCAAAAGGGGGAAGTTACTGGCCCAGTACATCAGAGTTGAGACTCAGAACTTGACCAATGTTCTTTTAAACCCATCACATTCACCCCCTTCATTCTACAGAAGGAAACTGAGGCTGAGAGGAACCACCTATCCCAGGTCACTTAGCTTTTTAGTGACCAAGCCAAGACACCAGATCAGTGTTCTTTCCACTATATTCTAAACCACGAGTCCAATGCTTGCATTGTCCTGAAGTTTCATTCTATCAAGTGAACTTCATTGTATAAGAGGGCTGAGGGCCAAGGCTTTGTTTTAGTCCTGGAATCTATGTTGTAAAGAGCTCAGTTAATATGGGGCAATCTCTCCCTTTGTGTACAAATGGTCTATGTTCCAAATGTTGACTGAACCCGGCAACAGAGAAGGGGGGCTTTGGGTTTTATCCAGTCTCATAGCACTAGGCTGCCTGGAAAAGATGAAGAAATCAGAAAGAACCAATATCTGAAATACCAAGTTCTATCCTTTTTCCTCTCCACTCTGTCAACACAGGGACAGGCTTGGCTTTAACTTTATTTCTCAGGGAAAATAAGTAGATCTTTATCATCATCATAATTATTATCAATACTAACGGTAAGTCGATCTCCTTTGGATGTGAACGCCTTTATGGAAGGGACTGCTTTTGTCTTTCTTTGTATTGTCTGGGCTTGGCACATCTTAGTAATTTGTTGACTCCTCACATCATTTGGCCAGGGGTGCACAAAGAGCAGAGGAAGAAACAAGAGGCTAATAGGTACCTTCACAATGCTTCCCATCAAAAGCCAACTGGAAGCCAGAGGAGCAGGAGCAGCGGTAGGAGCCTGGGGTGTTTTCACAGGCTTGCTGGCACAGGCGTCCTGGATAGCTCCAACACTCATTTACATCTATAGGCCAAGGCAAGGGAAAACATGGCGACTCAGTGAGACTGGCAAGGCACAAGAGAGAGAGGGTGAGAACAGATGGGAAGCTAGGAATAGGATTAGGGATTGGAGCCATAGTGTCATAGGTAGAAGGAACTTCTGGAAGAGGATACTCATTTTGCCTGTGTAAGCTGGTAATTTCTCTGCAATTTATAAAGTTCTGAGAAGGTCTGGCTTGCCTAGTTCATACAACTGATAAGAGCCTGAATCCAGGTCTTCCTGACTTCAAGTTTGACTCTTCATTGACTATGTCAAGCCTGTGAGATAGATAGCTAGGAAGATAGAGGGATGTTTGGATGGATGTTTGGATGGATGGATGGATGAATGGATGGATGGATGGATGGATGGATGGATAGATGGAATAGATATATAGCTAGGAAGATGGATGGATGGATAGAGGAAAGAGTGGATGGATAAATGAAGGATGGATAGATAGAGATAGGAGAAAGGGCTAGAAATAGAGATGGTTGGATAGATAGATAATACAGAGATGGAAAGTTGAGTGGAGAGAGAAGGAACAGGAGAGAAAGAGACAGAGAGACAGAGATGGAGATGAAGAGAGATAGAAATGGAGAGATGGAGAGTCTGAGAAATGTAGAGCACAGTAGAAGGAACACTGACTGAATCTAAGAAAGATTTTGATTAGATTAATAGTTCTATTCCTTACTAGCTGTGAATTCACTTCCTTTGTCAGAGCCTCAGTTTTCTTATCTAGAAATAGATAAGGGGCGGCTAGGTGTATAGAGCACTGGCCTTGGAGTCAGGAGTTCCTGAGTTCAAATCTGCTCTCAGACACTTAATCATTACCTAGCTGTGTGGCCTTGGGCAAGCCACTTAACCCCATTTGCCTTGAAAAAAAATCTAAAAAAAAAATAGAAATGGGGGGTTGGAAGAGATTTCAGCACATGTCTCTATTTACTTCAAATCTTATGTTCTCAAAAGAGCTAACATATCTGCAAAGGCACTGTTCAATGCTTTCTCCATGCTGCTTTTTTTATTCTGTAGATCTGGAAAGGATAAAGTTTGGTGAATTGATTTTGTTTTAAAGCAATGGGGTTAAATGGCTTGCCCAAGGTCTCACAGCTAGGTAAATAAGTGTCTGAGGCTAGATTTGAACTCAGGTACTCCTGTCTCCAGGGCTGGGGCTCTATCCACTGTACCACCTAGATGCTCCTAGTGAATTGATTTCTTAACCATTCCTGAGTGCAGATAGTGAGTTTTGGCAAATGGAATCATTTTCAAGATTAAACTGATGGCTTTTGGAGTTAGAAGTCAAGTTTTATAGTGTATAATCCAGTCCTCTCACTTTACAGATAGAGAAACTGAGACCCAGAAAGAAAAGATTTACCTAATATTCCTAGTAACATTGAGTAGTAATAACTAGTACAAGATTAAACCTAATTCAGTGCTCTTTCCTCTAGAGCCACAATAATTGCACCATTTTTTTGAGGGAGCCTGGCACTGTCCCATCATCCATCATATAGTAAGAGAATTCCATGTCTCCACAGAAGAATAGGTATTCATGGAAACAATGTAAAGACTACAAACTGCCTTCTGTGGGGGTGGGGAAGGGAAGCAGAATTGGGGGGAAAATTGTAAAGTTCAAAATAAATAAAATCTTTCAAAAAAAGAATAGGTATGAGCAAGGAGGGAGGTGATTCTCTGGAATCTCACATACCAACACATGATCTGCTGAAAGCATCATATTGGTAACCCATCTTGCAGTCACAGCGGTAAGTCCCAGGAAGATTGTGGCACACTTGTCCCTCACCACAGCGGTGGACACCTGTCTCACATTCATCAACATCTAGAAAAGAAACCCCATGGGATGGGTTAGAGGCAGCCAACACCAATCAAGAGAGGATCACTTGCTTTTGTTCAGATCAAATTAAGGAGCAGATATTCAAATACTTGCCCTTTCTTTCCCTCACCTACTTAATCTGGGCCAGTTTCATGGCCAGTTGATGGTTTGGAGTGGAAGAGACACTCAGACTCAATTCAGGGCAAAAGGAATCTTAGTGGTTAGCTTGTGTGAACCTTCCATTTTACAGACAAGAAAGGAGAGACTTAAGAAAGCAAGCAACTTGCTCACAATTTCCCTTTCAGTTTGCCAGTTAAACCTCAGTTTCTTGTCTCCCTGTTCAGTGCTTCTTCACTACATCACACTGCCTCTTTTCCTATACTGCAGGATTCCCAATTTTATTGCCAACATCATAGAAAAATAGCACAAATTGCATTCTTCATAGTCACAATCATAGAATATCAATACTAGAATTGTTAAGTTTGGTATGTATGATATCATTCCCTGATATATCTCCCAAATGTGACATAGGCAAAAATTCTCCTCTTCCTATGCTTGCTGTCCACAGGTAGGTGAGCAAGTGCCCAGGGTTGCTTCTTTTCTTTTTCTTTTTTTCAAGGCAATGGGGTTAAGTGACTTTCCCAAGGTCACAGCTAGGGAATTATTAAGTGTCTGAGACTGGATTTGAACTCAGGACCTCCTGGCTCCAGGAGGAGTTCTATTCTCTGCACCACCTAGCTGCCCCTCTAAGGCTGCTTCTTACCCACACACTTGGACCCATCCTCGCTAGAATGGTATCCCCGGGTACACAGAAGTTGGTTCCTCTGACAAGTGTAGGACCCAACAGTGTTGATACAATTGAATCCAGGCTTGCATGGCTCAGGAAGAGAAGTGCATTCATTAATGTCTGAAAAAGAAAAATCAGAGTATTTTGTATCAGTTTTTATGATGATCTTGCTCAGCTTCTTTGCTGGTTGTTTTGCTTGGATCCCACAAATCTTAATCTCGTAGAATGCCAGACATAGAAGGAACCTTAAAATTAAATTTCAGAGTTTTATGGGACCTTAGGACAAAATATTAGAGTTGGAAGGGATGTTAGAAGACAAATTAGAGCTGAAAGGGAACAAAATGTCAGAGCTGGGAAGGACTTGGAACATAAAATACTGAGCTAGAGGGACTTCACAATATAGAACAGCAGAGCTGGAAAATACTAGAAATTGTTCAGAGTAGGAGTTCTTAAGCTGGGGTCTATTGACCTTTTTGGGGGGGTTTATGAACTTGGATGGGAAAAAATTACATCTTTATTTTCACTGAATTCTAATTAAAATTTAGCATTTCCTTGGAATATAGGCAACAAACCACAGTGGTGTTATTAATACTCATAAATTTATCACCAGTAGAAATCCTAAATATTTTTATATCACATTACAGATTTAGAGATCTAGAAATATCAATTATACTCCTCACTATTTTAAAATTAAGTAATTCTAAGGTCCACTGTTAGATTATCCATGATGAGTTTTCTAGTCTTCAGTCTATATTTCAATAATAATTTTTTTTTGTAATCCTATGTATTTCACTTCATGGTCATTAAAAACACTATTCTGAGAAGGGATCCATAGGCTTCCTTAGAGTACCAAAGGAGTCCATATACAAAAAAAGTGAAGAATCCCTGTTTTAGAGAAATACTCTAATTTCACCGATGAACAAATTGAGGATCAGAGAGGAGAAGTGACCCAAGGTCATACAACCAATATGTGACTAACTGGGACTAGAAATCAAATCTCTCCTGACTCCCTATCTAGGGTTCTTTCAAGTTTTGTCACTTTGTCTATAAGTGACATAGCTACTACCAGGGGCATTTGAAATTTTGCTGCATTATAAAATGTGAACCAGCTCTTTGATGAGTGTTTTAAACTGTGCCTCTCGGTGGGTTAGAATCACTTTGATATTTCTTCCAAATTTTCCTTCAAGTGGCAAAGTATAGGCATAGGAGTCACAGGACCTGGAATTCTTTTTATTAGAGATCCTTCTAAGGAGTAATATGAAAAGCCCATGTTAAAATTTGCATGTATACCCAGGAAAAATGAAGTGTAATCTTAGCATATGACTGGGTTTTTATTATTATAAGTTAGGAAAAACAAGAGTAAGGCCTTTACTGGGATGGGACATAGGAAGGAGAATTTTTATATGGTGGTGTGCTGGGAGGAAAATTTCTGGATCCTGGTATATTTTCTGAGAGGCCAGAATTGGGTAAGAGGCCCCTGTGAATGCACAGACATCCAGGGGGTAGCAGAAAGGTAAAAAATGTTTGGTAGAAGGAAAGGATTTGAACCAGAAGAAGAGAGCAACAGTAATACTAGATGACTTTTCCATATTCCTTTGAAAACTCATAGAAGATTGATAGACCTAGAGCTAAATTAATTCATATTTACACAGGGTTTTAGGTTTACAAATTAATTGCATCACACTGAACCTTTGAGGTCAGTGCTATAAGTATCATAACCCTCATTTTAAACATATGGAAATTGAGTCTCAAGGAAGAGAAGCGACAGTCAGTAAGGAGTACAACCTGGACTTAAACCCAGATTATAAAGTTATAGGATCACAGATTTAGATGTATGTAACTATCCAATGCCTCTTTTTAGAATTGAGGAAACTGAGGTCTTGGATTTTTCCAAGATCATATAGGTAGTAAATGTCAGAGGGAAAATTTGAACCCAGGTCTGTTAACTCAATGGTCAATGCTTTTTTTCCAATATACCACTAAACGAACTCTTTTAAATTAAATCCCAGCAAATACTTTTTCCACAACTCTGAGACATACCTTTTCTCTGATCCTTACAATCCTATCTTAGTGAGGTAGACAGGGAAGCAATTGTTCTCATTTTACAAATAGGAAATTGAGAGCTCACAGGAGTCAAATGATTTCCCCAATATCTCACAAATAATAAGAGTCAGGACTTACATCAAAATCTTCTAGTCTCAAGTTCAATTTTCTTTTCACTACACCATACCACCTCTGATGGGTCTATGGAAAGTGTTTAGTTGTGAAATGTTGAAATATTGGAAGTGGGTGCCAGTTTGCCATTTTACTGTGTTTCTGAAAGCTGAACAGGTTCAGAGTCCAAGGATGGATGTTAATAGGGCTGGATGCCCTGGCCGAAACTGCTGGAATGGGGCCAGGAGACTTATACTTACCCACACAGTTGCCCTCTGGGTCTTGTAGAAACCCATCCATGCAGCGCTGTTTGGATTCACAGTAGAAAGAACCCTGGGTGTTCTGACACACAAAATTGACTTTGCAGCTGTGGGTCCCCTGGGCACACTCATCGATATCTGTGAACAACAGACAGGAAGCACATAGGTGCTCAGTCCTCTAATGCTGCCTTGCCAGCACCACTAATGAGGAATGAAGAGAAAGAGCCAAGGGCAACAGAAGGGCTTTGAGACAAATGCTAAAGCCAGGATTTGAGTAAGCACCTCATGGAACAACTTTTATGGAGTAAGGCCCTACAGAATGGAAGCTTTAGAAAATAGCTCAGAGATCATAGTCTCTCCACTACTCTCATTTTACAAGAGGGTAAACTGAGACCCAGAGAGGATAAGTGAATGTCCTGCTCTAAATCAAAAAGCCGGTCAGAGTTTGGTCTGGATCCCAGGTCTCCTGTTATCCTGTCTAGTACTCATTCACCAGGCACCATATCTGCTTTTTCAGTGAAAAAAGGATTTGAACTCTTCAGTATTGCAAAGACTTGTCATTTTGTTATTGGCATTATTAGTTGAAATGCCTTCAAGGAGCATGTTAGTTCCTTGAGTCAATCAATTCAACAATCATTTATTAAGTGCCTGCCTGCCATGAGTCAGGTACTTTTTAAGATACCAGGAAGGAGAAAACAAGAATAAAATAGTCCCTGCTTTCAGAGAGCTTACATTGGGATGGGGGTGGGTGATTTAAGAATATGAACCATAAGTGCATCCAAACTTTGTATCTCCTGTGCTTAGGACAGCACCTTGCAGAGTACTGATACTTTGCTCCACTGAATAGAAATGAACTGAACTGATCCAGATGTCACCCCCCCCCCTTAGGTTTTAGTAGATGGTTTTGGAGAGTCTGTGACTATAGAGTGTTGGATTTTATTTACTTTATTTGTGCTCATTGGCAGATCAGTCTAGAGCTTAATTGCAACTAGTCCAACCCATTCTTTTTGCAGATGTGGACCTAAGCTAAGAGATATTAAGGGATTTGCCCAAAGTCATATAGCTAGTAACTATCTGAGGCTGGATTTGAACCCAGGTCTTCAAGACTCCCAGTCTTTAACTCTATTCCCTATGCTATGCTCCCTCTCAAAGTTCCTCCAGGTTGGTAGCAATGCCAGAACTTGTGTAGCAATGGTATGGCCTTCAAAGGGCTCAGCGTCACTGCCATGAGCAATGAATGGCAAACTCCACTGGAGGCTCAACTCTTACTCCTTGGTACAAATGAAACTGGGCTTTAACTCATTTCCTAGTTCAAATTTCCTTGTTACTTTTCCCTCTTTCTTTTTAGGGGTGGAAATGGGTTAATCTGTGAATGCAAATTAAATAATCATATAAGAAAAAACAAAACCAAAGCAACCAAAGGCCCTCTGTTGAGCTTTGGTATCTTTCTTACCTACACACTCTCCTTCTTTCAACTCGTATCCCGACTCACAGTTGAGATCTTTGTAACAGTGGAAGGACCCCACTGTGTTCACACAGTGCTCTCCTCTGCTGCATGTGTGTGTGTCTGTCACACACTCATTAATATCTAAAAGAGGAAAATGAAACGCAGAGAATTCAACAGCTCAAATCACTCCTCAAACACCATAGAACCAAACGACTTGGACCCAGGTCAGTTATCAAGGGCTCCCTTGATAGGAAGCCAGGAGTCTATTGTTGGACCCATTGCTTTGCACAATTTGCTTCTTTTCAGTGCCATTCACTTTCAGGGAGTAGGGGTAACTTTGTTATGATTATGATTATGAGTAAGCAATACAGTTTCCCTAATCTGAATTGACAGAGGGGGGTGAAATTGTGAATTTTTAGCTCTAGATATCCTGGTGGCTTGGAGGGGAAGTGATAATATTTGATATCATCTCACTGTTATGGTTTCAAGGAATCATTCTGAGACTGGAGCCTGATCTCGAAAGCCCCTCTACTATAGTGCAGGGTCTTCATTTTGAAAGGGTAGAAGAGCTATAGTTGGCTCACATCCTAACATCTGTACACATCTGGAATATGACCATGGGTAAGAAATGCTAACCCTGTGCTTTTTAAAAAGTCATTCAATGTAGGCTTATCTTGTACTAATGACACTGGTCTACTTGGCATTCCTCACAGATGACACCCCATCTTCCCACTCTGCCTTTTTGCTGGAATTCTCCACCATGTTTAACAGGATTGTACATGTATGACCCTGTAACAGATTGCTTGCTGTCTTGGGGAGGGGGAAGGGAATGGAGGGAGGGAGAAAAATATGGAATTCAAAAATCTTACAAAAATGAATATTGAAATGATCTTCCTCCTCACTTCTGCCCCCTAGATTCCCTGACTTTTTTTTTGTGAGACAATGGGGTTAAACGACTTGCCCAAGGTCACACAGCTATCAAAGTATCAAAGTGTCAGAGGTCACATTTGAACTCAGATTCTCCAGGCTACAGGGCCAGTGGTCTATCCACCAGAGCTGCCCCTCTAATTTCCTTTAAGAATCAACTCACATCCCACCTGAATTCTAAATTGTCTAGTACCTTCCCTTTGCATTCATCTTCTATTTATACAGCAATATCCTGTAAGTACAATTTTTTTCCCCTGAAAGTCATTCATTAGAATGTAAGCCCTTTGAAATCAGGGATTGTGTTTTTCTCACCTTGTAGTAACAGTTAGATACATGCTTACTGGAAGCAGGGAAAAGAATTAAGAGAGAGGTAAGGAGACAGATGAGAAAATTTAAAGGTTAGTGGGAAAGGACCTGGGAGACATTAGGTCCAATATGTTTATTTTACAGAGGAAAAATCTGAGGGCTAGATAGGGGAAGAGATTGCTCAGGCTCAACTGGTTTGTCAGTGGCTGAGTCAGAAAATGGAATCATGAAATGCATGGTTGTAAAAATTCAAGTGTAAGGTAAAGATAGCCTAGAATCCTGAGCTAAGTTCTTAGTTATGATATAGGAAAAAATGGGTTTCCGGCTAAGCCCAGACAGCTTACATAGTACAAAGAGTACAAATATAGAGAGCTCCCTTCTAGTTATTCTCTAATGAACTAAGTAGAGTCACAGCAGGCAAACTTCCTCATTTTATAGATGCCTTGCCAAGGTCACCCATCACTGGGATATGATGCCTTTGGATACCAACTCCATGGCTCTATACATTAAGTGAGTTGATCCTTTATCCCAATGACGTCTAGGGACTTAGGCTAGTGAACTCTAAAGATACCTTCCCTTTTCTAATTGCTTTGATTTTTTTCTTTCTCTTATCCTGTTACTTCTGGCCATGCTATCCAGCCATGGAAATAAAATGACTTGGGAAGGAGAGAAGAGAAAATCATTTCCATGGGTATAGAAAAAAATAGTTAAGCTATTGGAAACCCTTCTGATCTCACCTGACTAGGGTTAGAGGAAAATAGAGCAAACAGTCCCTTCTGAAGGATTATCATGCTCTGCTCTTTGAGTCCTCTTGGGCCTCCTTTCTGGGGAACAATTATGGGACCTGGAAAACAGCAAGACTAGGCAAGAAATGTCTGTTTTGCAAGGTAATTGAAAGGCTCAGGCCATTTAGATTCTGAACCCTTCAAGGCCCATCACATCACCCAGCCACTTGGAAAACAGAGGAGAAAAAAGACCACCAATCCCCAAGACAGATTCAAATTAGAGGGTCCTGAGGCTAGGGCAGGTAGGGTCTTAACAGTTTCTTGTCTCCTACTATAGCTGATGTGTATGGTTTTATATAGAACACTTGCAGTTGCATCTGAACTCCTTAACGGAGCAAAGATGATGAGAGGGGGGGGGGGGAGAGAGAGAGAGAGAGAGAGAGAGAGAGAGAGAGAGAGAGAGAGAGAGAGAGAGAGAGAGAGAAGAAAAGGGGGGAGGAGGGAGGGAGAGGGAAAACTGGAGAGAGGGAGAAAGAGCAAGAGAGTAGAGAACAGGGAGAGGGAAGGAAAGAAAGAAAGGAAGGAAGAGAGGAAGGGAGGGAGAAAGAGAACAAGGGAGAGTGGCAGGAAAAGAAGGAGAAGAAAGGGGAAAGAAGAAGGGGAAGAGTAAGAGATGTGAAGAGAGACAGGAAAAATATAGGGAAGAGGGTGGGCAGGAGGGAGGAAGGAGGGAGTGAGGAGAGGATGGGGAGGGAAAGAGGAGAGATCAAGGAAGGAAAAGAGACAAAGGGGAGGAGATGGGAAAGAGTGAGAGGATGAGGAGGAGAAATAAGAAATGGAGAGGGAAGAGAGGAAAGATACCAAGAGGAGGGGAAAAGGAGAGAAGGTAGAGAATGGGAGGAAGAATAGAGAAGTCAAGAGTAGAAAGGGGAAAGAAGAGGAGAGTAAGAGGGCAGGTATCAAAGAAGAAAAGAGACCAAGAAGAGAGGGGGTAGAAGACTGGGGAATGAAAGAGAGGAAAGGGAGAAAGGGAAATAAGAGGGGGTGGAGGAAAAGAAATGGGAAGAAGAGCAAAGAGGAGATGAAGATGAAGGAGCAAAAAGGGGAGATGAGAATTAGAGAGCTAGGACGAGTCCCAAGGAATCTGTGACAGAAAGAAGCAGAGACTCAGTGGGTGAGTGATTGGGTAAAAGGAGGGGGAGAAAGAAAAGCATGCGTGGGTGATTTTCCTGAGTGTTATTTTAGAAATGTCCCTGACTCCAGCTGAGTGGGATGTCTGCATTCTCTTCAAAGAGAAGAATGATGTAATTATTTTATCCTCTTGGGAAAGAGGGATACAGCATCAATTCAGTATAAAATCATAGAAGCTATTGAGTTGAACTCTCTTATGTTACAGACAAGGAAACTGAGGCACAGTGACTTGCTCAGTGGTTACACATTAAGTAAATTGTCTGAGGTGGCAATTTAACCTGATTCCAAGTCTGCTTCTATCCATTAGACCAAACTGCCTTCCATTTCCATGGAAATGGACATTGTTGCAGGTTTATCTGAAGGTACCTGCAGCCTCTTTGTGTTCTTAGTGGTATATAGCACCTGAATGCTATCTTAATTCCTCGCCTGTACTCAGTCCACAGCTTATCAGTCCAGACTTGAGAGACTGACTATCCATCTGAGGGACGGTAAAGGGCAGATAGATGTTCCAAGTAGAAGAGGGCAGGTGAGGCTTGTCTTGGAAGAAGCCTTGCTCCTGGCAGGAGGGGTCAAAGGAGAGAAACTTCACTCCTAACCTCACTCCCCTTCCCCCAAAAGAAGGGCTGTCAGATCTCTCTGTTCTGTCCGCAAGGACCATAAAGGCTTCTCTGGTGTCTCTTGTTTCAACAAAACGTAACTTCTCTGACCTAAATCGGTCATACATCAAATGGGAAAAGGTCAGGCCAAAATGTGAAATGACACTGACCAATAATACCTTAACATTGGACCTGCTTCTTTTGCTACTCTGGGCAGATTAAATCCCTACATTTCCTCCATAAAAGTTGCATGGAGGATGCTATTCTGGGATCTCTCCCCCAATGGGGCCTTCTATCCCAAAATCTCTCCCTGAATTTGTCTTTTATAAAAGTTGATTTGGGATCACCTTTTGCTCGTCTTGACCCAGATGTTAAAATTGCTACATAGGACTCTGCCCTCTCTTATGGAACCTCCATTCTCTCCGTCATTACAGATTGTCTCCGAGCAAGCAACAAGTCACCTTGTACTCTGTGCTCTAGGTGGAGGGGATTGGATTTTCCCTAAGAAATAAAGCTTCTGGAAATGGGCTTTAGGGGCTTCCTTTCAAGAGTCTACTCCCAAATTAGCTGCAGAAAAGTTTCCTTTTTTAAGCCAGATCTTCTCTCCAATAAATAACCTTTCCAGAGGGAGGGTGTGGTTTGGCACGAGTAGACAGGCCTCATGGAGGCCAGGAGAGCACTAAAACTACTGGCTATCTTTCTGCCCATCATGTTGGAATTCAAAAACCACCTTGGCCTGCACCTAAATTTTAATCTACAATATTTTTACTGAAGAAAACTTCTAAAGGAAGGATACCTCTGTACATCTCCAGTGGTAGGCAGTCTTCAGAGAGATCATCGCTTTTTCAAATGTGCACATATTGATATTATCTAACACCAGAAGAGAGCTAAGACACATCATTTTGCAAGCAGAGTATGGAAGCAGTTTGCATGTTTTCCCCCAGAGGCTCAGCATGGAGCCTGGAAGCAGTGGTTGGACTGGGGTTTCTGGGGACAAGCAGACCTTTGGCAGACACGCAATGGCTCCCCTTGGGCCCTAGATGCTGGGCCAAAGGGTGGGTCAGAGATGCAGAGCCTGGGGTGGAAGTGGGGGCTTGGTGAGGTAGACAAGACAGGGATTGTTTGTACTTTACATATTCTACAGACATAGCGGGCAGCAAAGAAAGATGAGGACTGGGAACCCCAGGACATTGGTTACAGGTCTCCAGATACCAGATTCCTATTCACATTCTTGTTTGGCCCTTGTCAGGGGTAGGGTGAGGGTATGTTGCTGGGTGTACAGGCTTGATGTCACATGTATAGTTCATTAAGAGACACAAATAGAATAACCCCAAATCTGATCCTACCCAAAACCACAGTGGGAGTCTAAGTCAATTGTCTAGCTTTTGGTTAGGCAGAGATCTTGGCCACCTGACAGGCTAAAGATGACTTCAGAGGGATTTCTCAAGCCTTTGTAACAATCTCAGAATGATGGAATCTGGGAGATTAAAGGGAACTCAGCAATCATCCTGTTTAATCCTTCACTTTTCAGAGCATGATACTGAGGTTCAGAGATGGATAGTGACTTACCCAAAGTCACACAGCAGATTGATGCTCCCTTAGACACATACTTGATTATTGTTTCTTTGTTATCTATCTATCTATCTATCTATCTATCTATCTATCTATCTATCTATCTATATCTATCCATCCATCTAATTTTATCTATCCATTTAATGATCTATCTACCTTATCTGTCTGTCATGACCCATGAGCAAAAATTTATAGATTAACTTTCCTTAAATACAGAAAACTATTGAGAAGTAAGTATAACTATTGAGGCTATTACCTCCAACTTGTACAAAGCAAAATTAATAAAAATCTGCCCAAGATGAAAATTCCATCCTCTGATCTATTTCTCAGTTTCTTTCTTGTCTTCTTCTCCCCATTCTCCTTTCTGTTTTTTTATTTCTATTTATTCTATTTCTTTCTCTTTCTCTCTATTTGCCCCCTCTCCTCTATGTCATCAAAACTAGATCTTCAAATTTGAATGTTTCAAGAAATTAGTTTCACATTTCTAATAAATGTCCTCTTTGAAAATTTGTTCACTAACTTCAGTAAGCTTTCAAGATTTGGGGGATGGATTATCTATTGTACATCTTGCTCAAAGCCCAGATGGTTTCCTCCAGCATTTGTGATAGAATGGAAGGTGCTGAATTGGTGGTCTGAAAATATAGATTCAAATCTTGACTGTGATGCTTATTGAATAATGTTGAATTAATTCCATAGCCGTTCTAGGCTATGATTTCTCTACAGAATGGGGGAGGGGTAAGGTCTAAGGTCTCTTTAAGTTCTAAATCCTGTGATTCTGGTGACCTATACTACACTTTGTCTTTTTAAACTCTTCTTTGGGACAGCATAAAACAAAGGCAACAAACAATTCGAAACTATCGATTTTGCTTCTTAGTAATCATCCTAGCCAAAAAGTGAGTGAAGGTAAGGCACTTAATTTAGAAACTAAATGTAGTTTTTGGACCACCATGCATCCAGGCCCAACTGTGGGTCACTGTTTCTTTCCTTATGAGATTGATTCATCCCCTTGGTAAGCCCAGATGGTAGAATAAGAAGATCTCAGAGGGTCATTAGTCTACTCTCTATTTCTCCAATTACTTCCCCTATCCATGCTTGCCCTTGGCTGTGAACAGGACAAAGCTCAATAGCACAAGACATAGCAGTCTAAGCACATGGCAAGAAGAGCCACATTGAAATATCATATGCAAAGGAGACCAAGGGACCCTTTAGCATATGAAGATGGGATGCGCGGCGTGGCAGAGCATGGAGAGCTGTGATGGGTGATGGGATGCGGCTGTCAAAGAGCCACTCTTGTCTTACCCACGCACTTCCTATGCATGTTGAGGATAAAGCCCTCGGCACAGATCACTGTGTGGTTGACACAATAGAATGATCCCAACGTATTCACACAAAACTGTCTTCTGGTACAATCGTGAGCACCTCTGAGGCACTCGTCCATGTCTACAGCCCCACGGGGGACACCGGGAGGGAAAAACAGAAGGCCGTTAGAATGGTACTAGAGACAATGGTTGGCCTGTGCTCACAGACTGAGGGAGGGAAAGTGGTAATGAAGTCAACGTGCTGGCCTTGACCATGGCAGCTCCTAGACTCATCCTATTCTTTCCCCAGAACTCATTAAGGAGCTTATTCTAACTAGAGAGGTAAGACATTATCAGTTCTCTCCCTCTTCAAACATCATATATGCACTGAAACTAATAATAATAATGACATTTAAATTAACTTTTATGAAACTCTTTACATGTTATTTCATTTGATCCTTACAACTCTTTATTATTATCTCCACTTTATAGGTGAGAAAACTGAGACAGAAATTAAGTGACTTACCCAGGGTCACACAACTAGTGTGACTAGTCGATATTGACTACAAGTCCAGAATTCTGTTCACTATGTCAACTAGCTGCCTCTTTTTAATTATATGTTTACAAGTTCCTTCTCCCTAGTAGAATGAAAGCTCCTTAAGGAGAGGGATTGTTCTTGCATTTTGCCTTAATATTCCCAGGAAATAGCAATATTCTGTATATTACTTGTTTGTCCATATTTGTTTGTGTGTCTTCTTCCCCATTAAACTCTGAGTTGCTGAAGGTCTTTGACTTTCCTTGGAAGGCAAATAATAAACACTCAAATGTATGTTGGGTTGACTTGACTTAACTAGCATAGTACCTGAAAGACAGCAGTCCTTAAAGAAATGCTGGCTGAGGCTAGGGGTCTGAGGAAAGGATGGAAGAAGGGAGATACAGAAGATTGAACATATCTCTTGGGTGTCTTCTGAGGGATGAGAGCAGTGGAGTTGGGGGACATCTTAGAGGAAAGAGCCCGTTGGGGAAGTGCATATGAGATTCCTGGGGGTTGGAACACAGTTGGAACTCTGGCCCAGAGTTCTTTCCAGAATTGAAGACAAGACCTGGAAGTCACCCTCTCAAGTCTAAGAGAAAGGGTTCCCATTTCCATCATGGCCTTCTAGCCCCTGAAGAGAAAATATTCAGAACCCAAGTTCTCCTTGTCCAAGCACATCCTATCCTTTCCTTACAATGCAAAGCTGATTCTTACTCTTCTCCCCCTTTCTCAGCTTTTCTTCTATTGGGTATGTAGCTTCTGCTTGCCTTTCTGACTCTCTGAACTCACAGCCCCTATCCCATTTCCACGGCTTAGAACATGGCTAGGAAGTGGGGCGGGAGGAAGTGATTACTAAAGAGGAGGATCACATTCTGACCCTGCCTCCTATCTTCCCTGTACTTGTCCCAAACCTCTCTGCTTTTATGGTAAATTGTTTATTTACTTTTCATCTATTTTGAATTTACCCATCTGTGTTCAGGGCATTCCCTAGCACAGTGCCTGATATATATATATATATATATATATATATATATATATATATATATATATATATATATATATATATATATATATCCGTGGATCTTAACACAGGCTTGTTAAGTTGAATTCTTCCCAACTTTCCTCAGACCTGAGTTCTGAGGACTCAGAAATGTTGGGGTAGGAAGTAGGAAAAGATGCACTTTAGCCAAGACTTGGATGCATCCACATTGTAAGGGAAGGTAGTCAAATTCTCCTCTGCCTTAGTTCATTTTTTTCTAACTCCAAATTCTCAACAAGGGTTCAAGTACATGGTCCATAGAAACACATTCTCTCTCTCTCTCTCTCTCTCTCTCTCTCTCTCTCTCTCTCTCTCTCTCTCTCTAACAAAGCTATGGGGTTAAGTGGCTTGCCCAAGGTCACACAGCCAGGTAATCATTTAAATGTCTGAGGGCAGATTTGAACTCAAGTCCTCCTGGCTCCAGGGTCAGTACTCATCCACTGCACCAACTAGCTGCACCTTTAGGATCTCTTTCTTTTCTTTTTTAATTAAAGATTTTATTTATTTTGAGTTTTACAATTTTTCCCCTAATCTTATATCCCCCCCCCCCCCGACAGAAGGCAATTTGTCAGTCTTTACATTGTTTCCATGGTATTATACATTGATAGGATCTCCTTCTAACAGAAGCTCTCACCCAAGGAAAATTGTCTAATTTCCTTTTGGGACTGACTGTCAGATGGTTTGAGTGTGAAATAATGGGTAGCTTTTCTTCATGGACTAGAGAAATTTTCATGTCTCAAGCTTCCCTGATCATTCCCTGGATCATGTTTTTGGTAAACATACATGTATTTCTCTAACCTCCTGGACCTTCATGAGTTTCTAGACTTTGATCATGCCTCTTTTTAATCTCCATCTTCCTAGTCTACAAAGCTTTATTCTTTTAGTCTGTTCACATACAGGCAATCTTCCCCTAATGTTTCCAACCCTTCCCTTCCAGACACTCACCTTCACAGGAGACACCATCAGCCATGATAGCGTAGCCAGGGAAACAAGAGCACATGGCTCTGTTGTCTATGACGTTACACACTTGTTTACAAGGACCGTTGTCTAAATCAAGGTAAAAAGTGGGACAGGTTAAGAGAAGGCTGTATGGGGGACTTGTTCTCCAGTGCCTTCTCTCTTTTCTAGCTTGATTCAATTCCATGTCACTTCTCACCTAGACTATTCCAATAACCTTTTCATTTGTTGGTCTCCCTATTTCTAGCCTCGCTTCTCTCCAATCTATCCTCCACATAGCAGCCAAAATAACCTTCCTAAATACAGCTCTACCCATGTCATTTTCTTTCCTGTTCAGGAAGTTTCAGTAGCTCCCTATTACCTCTAGGATAAAATCCAGACTCCTGAGAGTCTGACTTAAACTTTTCTTTTCCAGTTGTTTCATCTTGCTAGTCTCTATACACTCTGCCTTTCAATCAAACAAGCTCACTTGCTGTTTTTCCACACTTAGCATTATTCCCACCATCCACCCAAATGTTTTCACTTGGGCTTCCCATCATGCTTGGAATGCTCCCCCCCACCTATTTATAGATACCTAGATTCTTTCATGGATGAACTCATGTACCCCTTTCTATAACAGGACGCCTTTCCCAATGCCAATGATAATTAGTACAATTTCCCTCTTCCTCAAACTCACATACATGTATAATTATTTTCACATTGCTTAATCTTCCTTGAAAACAGGAATTATATTTTAAAAAATTTTGTGTCTCTGGCACCAATTCTAGCCACTTACAGTAGGTGTTTGATAAATATTTGTTGGATTGAGTTGTATCGAGACAAAGATCATCTTTGCCCCTGGAACTCCTAAGTGTGGAATAATTGTCCCAACCAGTTAAAGGGGTATCCACCTGCTTAAGGCTCTTGTGATGGTTTCCACTGTATAATTCCAGCTCCTCAGTTGGATGCTGGCATGCTAGTAACTCCTCCATTTCTCTCCCTTAATGTGCACTTGTTGATCTGTTTGGTCATTATAATTATTGGTAATTATCATTATCAATAACAGACAAAGCCTTTCCTTCACAATGCTGAGCATCAGATAAACAAATATTATTTCCTTATTTTACAAATGAACAGCCCTGATGTCAATTTAGTATATTATAGTTTGCAAAGTACTTTTTAATGTGCTAAATTACCCTATTAGAGACTGCACAGGAGGTAGGTACTATAGGGAGTACGATTATCACCATTTATAGATACAGACGCAAACACTCAGATCAACAAGGGACTTTGCCCATGGCCACAGCTACTATTAACTGGAAAGATTCAAGCTCAGATCTTCCTGACTCCGAGTCTAACCTGTGCCTTTCACTGTCCTATATGGTGAACAGCATGAGTACTTCAACCTGTCCCTTACTTCTGGGTTCAGGGCTTTTCTCAGAATGCTCTCCCTCACACCATTTTCCCTTCCCCACCTGCCACCCCCTCCCATTTTTTTTACCTTTACAGGTATTTGGAACTGGTTGAGGCAGATGCATGACTTCAGGTTGGCTGTGAGGGGCTTCAGGGGCTAGAGAGCCTTCTCCTCGAGGACTTGGCTTCATCACTTCACTATCTGTGGATAGGTAAACCAGAAAGAATGTTTTGTTTTTTTGCAAGGCAATGGGGTTAAGTGACTTGCCCAAGTTCACACAGGTGGGTAATTATATTAAGTTTCTGAGGCTGGATTTGAACTCAGGTCCTCTTGACTCCAGGGCTTGATGCTCTATCCACTACACCAACCAGTTGCCCTGAAATCAGAAAGTATGTTGAGGGAAAAGAGGAAGAGGTAGGGAAGTGGGGGGCCCCTTCAATCACTTAGGTCCCTAATAGAAGACTGACCAATAGGGGCCAGTCCTGTGACCAAGTGCCATTACCTATTCATGAGGAGATTGGGGAGCTTGCTTCCAGAAATGTATGGAAGTATATAATGGAAGATTCTGCCCTCTTTTTTCAAAGATGATACAAGTGTGTTCCCATCCATTTACTGCTTTAATTGGCTTTTAATTGGCTGCTGGGTCAGAACTAAGGACATACAACAAAGACTCCAATGCAAAATTAATCTCTGTCTCTCTGTCTCTTTTTCTTCCTTCCCCCTCCAACCTGATCATGTATGGAGAACATAAGCTGTAAGCCTCTAGGTGAGAAGAAAGGTAACCCTTGCCAATGACCTCATCCCACCGGACTACCAAGGGAATGCATGGAGATGCTTTTGTCTCTGTGTTTCCTTCCTGCTCCTAGGTAAAAGCTTATTGGAGACTGAATTGAGGAAAATCACCAAGTTCGCTGCTTGATCTGACCCCGTATCACATAGATGCTACAGCTAAGATAACATGTCCTACAAGCTAAAAAGCAACTTGTCCTAAGGCTATGCCACATCCAGTGAATTTAATGAGAGGACTATTTGTGGCTACCACTTTAAATTGGAGTCTATAATGTAAAAATATGCTTTGTCAGACAAAATGTATAATAAGCATCCTGTTGCTTGCCTTCTCAATAAGTGGGAAAGGGGCAGAGAAAAGGAGAGAATTTGAAACTGAAAAATAAAGTTGGAGCTCATTCTTCTCAGGAACTGAGGTGGAAGAGAAGAGGGCCCTGATATTTTTGTGGGGGTAACACTCCACAGTAAGACTTTAAGTTGGAGGCCACTCTATCCAGAGACAGAGGTCTGGGGGGAAGAATATATCCTAATTCAGGAAGTTATGTTCTTTGATTTTTGCTATCTTTTTGAAGGAAATTTATTCTTTTGTTAATTGATTTTCAAAAAATGATAGAGATATCAAGTGATCACAATTATACTGGGGAGTTAACTGATTAGATGACATAGAAAATATTATAACTGATTAGTTGGCATTGAGGGTAATATACAAAAATGATAGCAGTAGGAACCCCCCCACACACACTTCTCAGGGATACTCCTAGAAATCTAGCTGAAACAGTTGCCTTACTCTGAAGACCCAACTTGGCAGAGGAATTGCCATTGGGATAAAGACCCCAAGAACATATATGTGCAATGTATGCATAACATGGGCAGCTTTGTTGGTGCAGTGGATAGAGCACTGGGTTGGAAATCAGTAAGAACTGAGTTCAAATTCAATCTCAGACATTTACTAACTTTCTGAACTTGGGTATGTCACTTAACCTCTCAGACTCATCTCGTTAATCCCTTATCTTCTCTCAGTTTCTTCATCTATAAAATGGAGATAATCATACCATCTACTTCCCAGGATTCTTGTGATAATCCAATAAGATAATAATTGTAAAAATACTTAGAACTATAGCCCATAGTAAGTTCTATATAAATGTTAACTATTATTCAATTTAACCAGTGAGAGGGACTAAACAGTGTCTCTGGGATTGTTCTTTGTATAGCAGTCGTGGCCATAACCACATGTCCTTTTAACTCTAAGCTTAGCTTCTCATTCTCTGCTCCTTAATGGTGGCAGACAGTGATTGGAGTAGAAACTTCATATTACAATAGCCAGAATCTTTCATGTTCATATAGTGTTTTCTCTTCACCAAAACACTTTCAATATATTGCCTCACCTAAGATTTTCAAAGATTATTATCACCCTCCTATTACAAGTGAAGAAAAGATAGGGTTCAGAGAGGGTAAATGACTTATCTGAGATCACACAGCTTTTCCAAGGGAGAATCAGAATTCCCATTTCAGTATTTCCACTAAATGAGAAGACCTGATGCAACATGTGGCATTACCAGTAAAGCTGTAACACTCAAACACAGGGACATATGCTTTGCCTCCTGCTCCCTGGGGCTTCCTCTTTCCCTTCCTCCCTCCTACTGAGGATGCCACGTGCCAGGAGAAGAACCATGCCAAAAGACACATAGGGAGGAAATGGGCCAGGGCCCAGCAGTGCTGAATATTTTCCAAAAAAGCTTCCAGGAAACTGTTCTCCATCAGCTCTGGGGCTCCATGTCTCCTGTGGAAATTACCTGGTTTCCTTAGGCTATCTTCTAACACATTTTTTTTATTTTATTTTTTAAATTATTTTATTTCTTCCTTAAACTATCTCAAACCCTGTTAGCTCAATGAGTCTCAGAATTTGGCCTTGTTTACCCCCCTCTTCCAGGGTATCCTCAGAGAAAGAGGTTATATAGGGTGGGGGGAGAAGGGGTGCTGAGGACACAGGGAGTCCCAATCTATAGTTCCTCCAGTTAAAGAGAGGAGCCTGAGATAATATGGAAGAGGCCTGGATTTCAGGAGGAGAAAGACATTTCTAGTCAAGGAAATTGGCTTCTGGATGTCTGTCCTAGAAGAAAAGTGGTGATTATGGATTCTCAAAATGAAGTCCAAATGAAGGGATATCTATCCTTAGAACCCAAGGATTCTTTTGAGAAATCACCCCAAGTTCACCTATGGAAGCTAGAAGTTAGAATTCCCTGAACAAAACAGAGTCAATCATATGACTTTTCAAAATTTTCATTAAAAAAAAATTGAGATGGATCAAGCAAGGCTTCCTGGAGGAGATGAAGCCTGAGCTTGGTCTTCAAGGAAGAGGGAATAGTTATTACCTGTGAATGCAGTGAATGGAGGAATAGAAGCAGGGAAAGTGGAAGAAATGTTTGTAGCTATGTGGGTCAAGGATGGTGTAGAAAGGGAAGAGATGGTGATATAGGGGAAAGGAGAGAAAAGACAATAGCAGCATCGGAAGGAGAGAAAAGACAAAAGGAGTGGAGGTGGGAAAGAAGGGAGTTGAAAGAAGGGAGAAAGAAAACAACTAAAATAGAGAAGAAGAGAGAAGGAAATGGAAATTAAAATATCAATATATGCAAAAAAGGAAAAAATTGGTAAGAGGGAGAGAATGAATTTATTACTAGAAACGATATTACTTTTATTGAGTTGAAAATCACTTAAGTTCATAAAATAGTCTCACTGCTCTGGGAAATCAATAAATGTTTATATTAAGTTAATGATTTTATATTACTTACTGCTTGTTGACTCAGTAAAAGTTTAATTGCTTAATTGGCTGGGTTGTGGAGCCAGTTTTCACAAAGGGGCCATACTAGGAACATAGCCTAATTCTAATTAAATTGGGGACTAATGACTCTAGCTGAGGATTACAAAAAAATCATCTCTACTCCTCCTTTTCTCTCCTCCTCTTCTTCCTCCTCCCCTTCTCCCTCTTCCTCCTCCTTTTCCCCCTTCCTGTCTTCCTTCTCCTCTTCTTTTTCCTCCATTCTTCTCCTCTTCCTCTCCCCCCCCCCTTCTTCTCCTTCTCAGGGCCTCAGACTTGGCTCTGTTTGGCTGAATGTTATTATCAATAATCTGGACAAAGGCACAGAGTGAGTGCATATCAGATTTGTGGATGACCCAGAGCTGGGTGGGAAGACTAATTTGTTAGAAGACTATATCAGGATCCAAAAGAAATCTCAACAAACTTCAATCCTGGGCCAAAACCAACAAGATGAAATTTCATAGGGAGTGAGATAAAGTGCTTCACAAGGACAGGGTGGAGGAGGTCTTTCTTGACAGCAGTCCATGGGAACAAAGCCTGGGGTGGGGGGTGAGGTGATCACAACCTCAGTATGAGCCTACACTGTGTTGACAGAACTTAAAAAACTCATGTGATATTGGGCAGTATTAACAGAAGTCTAGTATCCAGAAAAAGGGAACTAATAGGCACATTGTGCTTTTTTATTCATTAGGGCCCACATCTGGAATTCTGAATTCTCCATTTTAAGAGGATCATGGGACATTGTCAATCTGTTTCAAATAAAGAGCAGGGGAAATAGGATGGTTAAAAAGTCTAAAAACCCTGTCCTGTGAGGACTACTTCCTGTCTAGTTTTCATGGTGATTCAGATCCAGGATGTTTGGCTGATTGGTCCTGCCTACCTTACTCATCTCATCCTACTCAGATAACTCCTCTCAATATGGGTTTTTACAGCCATATCCTCTCAGATTGATTGTACTCATTGTTCACTTTCCTCAAATCTATTGCCTTACACCCCTCCATATTTCTTCCTTTGGAGCAAACTCCCCACAAACCCCTCACATCCATTTCCCTCCCAACCCTTCCAGGCCCAGCTTCCCCTGCCACCATGTTGATTGCTTTCCCCATTTGTAGAGCAATTTTTTTCATCCAGGGATTTGTTGCCCTCTGTTGGTTTCTTCATTGGTTGCAGGCCAATTTAATCCCTTATACTCTTATTTTATAAGCCTTTTAGCTTCTGAATAACAATAATAACTAATTTATTAGTTTAATAATTAATTTTATAATAATAACTAATATTTATATAGTACTTGTGCCAGATATTATACAAGTGCTTTATAATTATTATCTCCATTAGTCCTCACATCAATCCTAGGATGTAAGAGCTATTATCAATCATCAAAGTTGTGTCTGATTCTTTTTATGACTCCATTTGTGGTTTTCTTGGCAAAGATCTTGGAGTGCTTTGCCTTTCCCTTCTCCTTCTCATTTTTACAGATGAGGAAGCTGAGGCAAATAGGGTTAAGTGACTTGCCTGGGGTCACATAGCTAGTAAGTGTTTGAGGTCAGATTTGAACTCAGGAAGATGAGTTCAAAGAACTCTAAACCTGAGACTCTATTTACTGTACCACCTAGCTGCCTATCATTGCATGAATTTTATTGATGAAGGAACTGAGGCAAAAAGTTTAAATGATTTGCCCAGAATCACACAAACAGTAAGTCTCTGAGTTATATTGGAATTCAGCTCCTCCTAGCTCCAGACCCAGACCTCTTTTTTACTGCACCATGTACATGAGCCATTCATAAAATAATTGAATGTACTCATGACCCTGTAATATTCCCAGCTCTAGGATAATAAAATCATGGAATTGTAAGAGCCACAAAGAAACTTGGAGGTCATTGAAGTCCAGAAGTTTTTCACCTTTTTTGTACTGAGGTCACCTTGGGCACTCTGGGGAAACCTATAGACTCCTGCTTAGAATGATCTCAAATGCATAAAACAAAATATAGAGGAGTACAAAGGAAATTAATTATATTGAAATATGGTCATCAAAATATTTTTTAAATAAATTCCCAGACTTGTCTAGTCAAGTCCTCTCATTTTAAAGAAGAGAAAACAGGTTTAGAAAGAGGAAAGAACCTGTCCCCTGGACCTTTCTAGAGCTGGAAAGGTCCTAGGAACAAGAGCAGAGATCATCTAGAGAATTCAATGGAACAGAGTATAGGATTCAAGAAGTTAGTTTGAATCCTGTGTCAGACACTCAGTAGGTGTGCTTAGCCTCAGTTTCCTCATCTGAAAATGAGGCTAATAAGGGCACCTGCCTCACAGGACTGTTGTGAAGATGAAATGAGCTAATGAATGTAAAGTGTTTTGCTTATTGTACTATATGAATATTAGCTATTATTAGTCCTATTCCCTCCCATTTTATAGATGAAGAAAACAGGGCAGCAAGATTACAGCATCAATGTGAATAATAGTAATAAACAAGCAAAACTAAAAACAAACTATATGCCCAATGATTGGAGAATGGCTGAACAAATCATGATGTATGAATATAGTGGAATGTTATTGCCTCATAAGAAACTATTTGTAAAAGGAATTCAAAGAAATTTGGTGCACCTCATATGAAGTGATACAGAATGAGCCAGCCATAATCAGGAGAACAATAAACATGCTCACTATAATCACATCACAGCAATTGTAACAGCAACGAAATTCATGTTAAATACAGGAGAAAATTGCATTGCTACCTAAAGTTTTTATGTGCATCTTTTGTTTCTTTTAACAGCCAGTAAACAATCGAAAGGTATAATTATGTGCTCGCTCATTTGCAATCACTCTTGGTTTATTTGTTTTCATCTGGGGCTATTTTTCTCTTTGGTTTTTGTTTAAATATTTGAATACCTGTGTTTGTCAATGAAAATTTAAAATACTTATGAAATCTTCAGTAGCAGATAAAATGCTAGCCCTGGAGCCGGGATAATATGGGATCAAATCCTGCCTCTGACCACTTTGGACTTCTACCCTGCCATTGGACATTAATGACTCAGGAAGAGAGAGTGAAGTTGATGGCCTTGCACAATTTAAATTCAATTCACCTGAAAGTCAAGATGCCATTGGCCTTTAGAACACGAAGGATGAACAACAATCTGATCCTGGGCAGATCACTCAACTTTTGTATATATACCAGGCAAACTCTCTGGGACTTATCTATATAAGTCACAGACTGCTTAGGGTTTACTGGTGGAAGGATTCCTGGCATCCCCAAAGCTAGTTCAACCATGATGTCATCACAGATCTTTTGTATATTTCATGACATCACACATCCAGAGTTGGTCCAACTTCTTCATCATTTTAAAAAATGAGGAAACTGAGGCTAAAAAAGTTAAGAGAGTGCTCAAGTTCATATAGGTAACTAGCAGCAGAGTAGGTTGTGGAAATAGATATAGATATATTTGGAAGAAAGAAACTAAAAGAAGACCTCTGATGTCCTGTCTTCAAGTACAACACTTTCCATCACACTATGAGGACACCTAATCTGAAACTGCCTTGTTTTATATTTGAGGAACTGAAATCCCTCTGAGGGTTAAGTTACTTGGCCAAGGTCATATAGTTAGTAATGTCAGAAGTTCCAATTGAACCTAAATTCCTGGCTTTAAGCCTAGCACTCTTTCCACTACTCTGGGTAACTTCTGTATAATTAATAGCATTTTATCATAATTCTCACTGATGAAAAGAAATTTTTGAATAGTTGAACAAGGAAGAAGATAACAAAAATACCTCCCCCCAATCCAAATAAAACAAAAGTTTTTTTTATAAATAATCCTATTTATACATGCCTGTGCATTAGTCATTCACCAACTATTAAAAGAAAAGGAGAAGCAGCACATGGTGTAGGAGATAGCCTTGAAAGAAAAACAATTAAGCACATATTAAGTACACACTATGTGACAAAGAGCAGCTAGGTGGCAAAGTGGGTAGAGCACCTGAGCTGGAGTCAGGAAGACCTGAGTTCAAATCCAGTCTTAGACATTTCCTAGCTGTGTGACCCTGGGCAAGACACTTAATCTAGCTTACCTCAGTTTCCTTATCTATAAAATGAACTAGAGATCTAGATACCATACTAGTTTCTCTGCTAAGCAAACCTGAAATAGGTCATGAAGAGTAGAATAGGACCGAATGAGAAAATCAACAAATGTTCCAGACACCGTGCTGTACAAATATTATCTCCTTTGATCTTCACAATAACCTATTATTATTTCAATTTTATAGTTGAGGAATCTAAAACAAAGAGGGGCTAAGTGCCTCTCATAGTTAACAAGTATTTCAGGTTCAGATTTGATTCCAGATCTTTCTTACTTCAGTATCATTAATCTATGGTACCATCTAACTGACATGAAGCTAGAAAGTCCTGTGTTCAAGTTGGCTGTATGACCTTGGATAAGTCACTTAATGGCTCAGTGCTCTAGGCCACTCTTTAAGACAGGAGTTCTTTCTTTAAGACAATGGGGGTTAAGTGACTTGCCCAAGGTCACACAGCTAGGTAATTATTAAGTGTCTGAGGCTGGATTTGAACTCAGGTCCTCCTAACTCCAGGGCTGGTGCTCTATCCACTATCAGCCACCTGGCTGCCCCTTAAGACAGGAGTTATTAATATTTTTGAACCATGGCCTCAATCTGGTGCAGCCTATGGATCCCTTCTCAGAATAATACAATAAAATACATAAATATAGTAAAACACATAAAATGAATAAATACATAGTTTTTTAAAAAATACATAGGTTTACTAATGAAACCAATTACATTGAAATACAGTTATCAAAATATCAAATTTCATGGGCCTTAGTAAGAACACCTACTCCGAAATGGTAAATGGTAAAGAAGGTGGCAACCTGTACTTGGAGATGGGAATTTTTTACCTGGGGTATATAAAAATCCATGAAATCATAGGTCAGGCCCCCATCCAGCTCCAGCAAATGTGCATAATAACTTTACTGAAGCAGTAACAAAGTCATTCAAAGTTTTTAAAAAAGAGTTTTGTAACAGACTCCAGACAAGATTACAATGTATTTGACGAGGGCTAAAACTTGGGGTTTTTGGACTTCAAAACCATGATTTCCTTTGTCATTCTTCTGTTCTGACAGGGTTCTGTCTGAAAAATCATCAGTCTGTGATGACTAAGGATGGTTGAACACGTGGGAGAAAATAAGACTTCCTCTCCCTAGGGCAACTGTACAGAAGCTAACGGAGGGTTGTCCATCATTGCCACAGGTCAACAATTAGTTACAAGGAGAGAGATATTCTGGGCCAGCGGAACCAGATCCAGATCCCTGGCAGCAGTGTCAAAAGCTGAGCTGCCTGAGATGGGTCTCTGGGGCCTCTTGGCTTGGAAGCTTCTGGATTTGACCTGGTCACCAGCATTTGGCAGTGCTATCCCATGGCCCTCTCTCCAGCCACTCCTCTGAAGCCAAATATGCTGAAGACTGAACAAAATATTCAATGGATTGACATTTGTTTACTGTCATTGCTTCTAGAAAGATCATCAGGTGGATCTACTCATCTCAACAAAAAAAAAAATCAAAGGCAATTTTGAAGGACTTGTAATGGAAAATTTCATCTATTTCCAGAGAAGGAATTATGGAGACCAAAGCTATTTTCAATGTTTAAAATTTGCTTTATGTTTTATGGGTTTCCCTTTTTGTTCTGATTCTTCTATCACAATATGATTTAGCTTACATTAGATTGTTTTCTGTTGGAGAAGTTGGGAGGGAATGGAGGGAAGGAGAAAAATGTGAACTCAAAACTTTACAAAAAATGATTGTTGAAAACTATCTTTGCATGTAGTTGAGAAAACAAATAAATTAATTAATAATTTTTAAAAGAGTTAAAAAGAGGAAAGATTAAATGGAATAACTTCCTACATAGATAGAAAGGTAGCAACCTACACAGGAAGATGTCAGAAACATAAGGAAGGTCCTGCCTCCCCTTTTCCCCCTCCTAAAATATCTCCCTCCCTGGCACATCACTGACTTTTTCCCATCACATCTATTGACATAAATTTACTCTTTTGGATAAAGTAGTGTAACAAATGCAAAAACCCTTAACAGAAGACATTATCAACCATTAACACATCAGTGTGAAACAGTTTTATAGATCTTTCTGTTTGCTGACTTAATAATTGGGAAAAAATGTGGAAACTTCTAGGCCACTGGTCACTTCTCAGGGAGGGTAAACCTGTGTAGGACCAATGAGTACTAGTCATTCTTTCTCATTTTGCAGGTGATTATACTGAGATAAGTGTATTGCCCAAGGATCCCACAGCTAGTAAGTAAGGTAAGATTTGTCTTCCAAACTCCAAGTTCTCTACAACTGCCTCTCATCAGAGCAGAGAAGGTAGGGGAGGTTAAAAAATATCCCCTCCTTCCAAACTAAGTCAAAACCACCAGTTGTGTGAGGCTCAGTAAGTCACTTAATCACCATGTACCTCAGTTGTATGGTCTTTCTCCTCCAAATCTATTCTGGATTTATCTGGTATGTACTAGGTTATGTACCTGCTATCTCTTTCATTAGAATTTAATCTCCCTGAGAGCAGGGATTGCTTTTTATTTATTGCTTTTTAGCAAAGTGCTCAATAAATGCTTGTTGATGGATCAATTTCCAAATAAAATGAAGAGGCCGGACAAATAATCTCTAGGGTTCCTTTCAACTTCCCCAAACCCCATGAATCCAATATCTCATCTCCGTGGCAGTCCTTCAGATACATGGATACAAAGATCATAGATCTGTGGGAATACATTATTCACAAAAGTCTGTGTCGATGAAGTGTGTAGTTTTTCATCTTTTTTTTTTTTTAGGAAGAAATTTATTGAGGACCTAAAATCAACTAAAAGGATTTGGGATGCGTACTCAGAAGCCAAATGATACATCCTTCTGCCACTTGGAGATGTCTCTCTGGTGCTTCTCACTACCCTTGGGAAGGACATAAGAAGCCAAATGCCCCAGAGAGAAAACTTGCCCATCCCTGAAGGCTAGCTTTTTACATAGATTAACTAATTAATTAACTTACTATTGTTATTTCATGAGCTACAACTTCATTCAAAGCTAAAACCCTTCCCTGCCAAGGTGGATTCCCACCTATCTTTTTTTTTCTTTTTAGGTTTTTTTTTTTTTTTTGCCAGGCAATGGGGTTAAGTGGCTTGCCCAAGGCCACACAGCTAGGTAATTATTAAGTGTCTGAGGCCAGATTTGAACTCAGGTACTCCTGACTCCAGGGCTGGTGCTCTATCCACTGTGCCACTTAGCCACCCCCTGATTCCCACCTATCTTAATCCCCTTACCTGGAAGGCAACTGAGCCCATCTTCTTGCAAGGTGAATCTGGGGAAGCAGGCACACTTATAGGAGCCCACGGTATTGATACACAGGTGTTGACACAGCTCCCCAGGGTACAGGAGGCACTCATCCCGGTCATCCCCAGGCAGACTGTTGGACAGCTCCGACTCCTGGCTTATGGACAGGGCTTCATGGTGGTTCTCTGTCTCTGAAACTACAAAAGAGTTCCTTTGAAAATGGGACATTGCATTGCTACACAGATCCCCAGAGAAATATTTCAGCTCTTATTCCCTGAACTGTATCACAGCCTTCTTAGCCTACAGGGCTGGCTTTGCCTTCAGGGCCATGGTGATAAGCTGATTTCCTCAGACTCATAACCCTAGAGAGTTAATAGAATTCTATTCTCCTTTCAACCTGATGTGATGGAAAGGGACCTCAAAGGTCATCTTTTAAATCCTGTCCTTAAATAGCAACTGCCTCTACAATGTTCCCAATTAGTGGTTAAAAATTTTCTGAAAAAAAAAACACCCAAAAACCCAAAAACATAACCAACAAAAAAACCCCACCAAAAAACCTTAAGATAATGAGTAAAACTCATTACCTCCTATTCCCTTTTAACTTAGAGCTTTTGTCAATTCTAAGCATTAGGAAGCTTTTTGCTTTATTTCAAGTTTTCTCTCTCTATTCTGGCTCTGCTGCCTACTCCTTGTGTGACTTTGGGAAGGTCTCCTAACCTCACATAGCCTCAGTTTCTTCATCTGGAGATTGAAAGCACTGAACTAGAAATGCTCTGAGGACCTGTGCCTTTCTTAATCTGTAGTTCTACAATAAGCTAAAGTCCACTTTGTTTATTTCTACCAGTGGGACTTGTTCTGTCTTCTGGGGCCAAGCAGAGGGAGGCTGCATAGATGACAGAGAGATCTGCAACCCAAAGACCTGAGTTCAAATCCCAAGTTACCGTCACTTATTACTAGTTGTATGAAGCTGAACAAGTCACTTAACTTCCATGCTCCTCAACTCATGTTTTTTCTCCTCCAAGGCTACCTCCAATCTACTCTGTATCTATCTGGTATGTACCAGTTTACATACCTCTCATTAGAATTTAAGCTCCTTGAGGGCAGGGACTGTTTTTGATTTTCTTTTTTAAATTTTCAATGCTTGAGACAGAGCCATTGGAATCTGAACACAGACTTAAGTACATTCCCCCCCCCCCTATTCTTGAGGTTTCTCATCTTTTTTTGGGGGGGGTTATGTTTACTCTTATAACACATTCAATTTACATCAATGTATAATATGGAAACAATGTAAAGACTATCAGATTTCCTTCTGTGGGGGGAGGGAAGGGAAGGTGGGGGAAAATTGGAAAATTCAAAACCTTAATAAAACGATAGGTGCATATTACTATTGTATATAATTGGAAAACAAATAAAATGTTAACAAATTTTAAAAAATCTAAAAAAAATAAAATTTCAGTGCTTGGAAAAGGGTTCAAGAAATGCTTATTGATTGAATGATCAATTTTGAAATAAAATGAAGTGGCTGGACCAAATAATCTCTAGGATTACTTCCCCAAATCTCATGAACCCATTATCTCAGATCCATGGAGTCCTTCAGATATTTGGATACAAGAATCATGTATCTTCTAAGTTTCTTCTCTCTCCCCTTCCCCCTCAGCCTTCCTCCACCCAGGGAACCTTACACACACTTCTTTCAACCAATTCTTGTATAGCATGATATCCAGTCCCCTCACTGTTCTCATCTTCCTTAGGTTCCAATAGCTATTACACCAAGTTAGGAACACTAGAGTCTCTCTGAACACCACCCCACCTGTTTGAAATCCTCATCTTACTTCTCCTTTGAGTTAAGGCAAATAAAAGTTCTATGAAGATGTAAAGTTGGGAGTTAAGACATTACCAACTATTAAAAACTAATCTCAGTTTCATGTGTTGTCTCAATATCCTCAGTCCTTGGAAGTGCTGCGCATAATAGGCAATGAGTGAAGTCAGAATGAGACCACATAGGGGAAAGAAATAAAGAGGGAGAAAAAAAGATTGAAAGAAGCTTTTGGCATCAGGGTCAGTGACCAGTGATGGAAGGAATGAGCCTAAAGGAAGCATTCATCAGCTCTACTCAAGAAGAAGGTAACTGAGTGATGGCCAGTTTTGAGAAATGTAGAGGACCCAAGAAAGAGTCTAAAATTGCAAGGAGACAGCCAGCAGTGAGCCAAAGCAGTATTTCTCAATGAGAGCCATGCCTTCTATGGCCTAGCTACTTGTTATGTCTCACTCATGACCCTCTGCCTCCTAGGACCTTGCCATGGGGAATAGGACTCAAATGCACCCCTCCCCTCCTACCTCCCACACTCTTACCTCCACTTCCTAGCCTCCTTGGCTACTTTTAAAAAGTTCAGATCCTATCTTCTGGTAGAGTCCTTGTCCACTTTCTCCAGAGATGAATAACTTCTCTCTGAGATTACTTCTATTGATACTATCCATGGTATGCATCTGTGCCCAGACATATATGTATTTCTATATATGTATGCATTGTCTATATATTTGGGCATGTATAGATTGTCTATATGTGTCCCTAGAGACACACATGTACATGTGTATTCTATATGCATTTGTATTTATATATGTAGATATGTGTCTATCAAAGACACTAACATATCTATACACCTATGTATACATATGGACATAAGATGTTTATCTATAGATAAAACTTTTACATTTTTAGTACTTCACATATTGTCTTTTTTACTAGAATATTCTAAAGAATATGAACCTCTTATGAATAGGGACTGGTTTTGCCCCTCCTTAGCCCCTAACCCCTAGCCTAGGACACAATGAGTCCTTACTAAAGACTTTTTGGTTGTCTGACAGTGTACACTAGGAAGGGAAGGTAGGCTCTGAGTGCTGCCAGAAGGTGGGACTGGAGGGGTCTGGGGATTCCACTCTGAGCAGATCAGAGTGGAAAGTCTCCGTCATAAAGAGGGATCAAAACCCACCAAGCCGGCAGGCATGATTCCTATAGAAAAGGGAGCATAGAAATTGGATTTCTAGGGTTGGGAGGTCTCTGGGCAAAACTCCAGGCCTGCCTCTGGATTAGCTGAGCTGCTGGGCTGTCTCTAGAGGTTCCACATTGGATGTGGTGCTGAGCTCTCTCTGGCCGTCTCCATGTGCTGCCACAGAGCCAAGCCATCCCAAGGGTGTGACTGAGGCATAATTCCGAGGCACACTGGGGACATGCGAATCCTACCCTCCTGCCTTGGTTCTCAAATTAAATGGATGCAGGAGGGTTTGGGTGTGAGGTCATATTTGAAGAACGTGTTTCATATCTGTTCTGTTTACATTAAGAAACGGCATTTAGAGGGAAACAGGATCCTGGTGTTGATTTCTCTACATTTGTTTCTGCCCTGATAATGTTGCTTGAATCCAGTTGTGCTGCAGGCCTTCTTACCACTCCAAATTGATTGGTCTGGGGAATGTCACAGAGTAAAATCAGCCCCAGAGGAGAGGCCAGGTTCATGAGGAGGGCAGAGATAAGGGAGCAAGATGCCTATGGTCTTCCATAACTGGCTATGAAGAGTCTGGGGACCTGGTGCCCATCAACTGAGGAAAGGCAATGCAAATGTGTCCCACAAACATAAGGTAATATTATTGTAACACAAGAAGGAATGAGTAGGAAGAATTCAGATAAAAAGGGGGCATGTGTGAGTGGATACACAGTGACAGAAGCAGAGTCAGGAGAACAAAAGTCAAAATGATGTAAAGGAAAAAAGAATAAGCAATTATTTAGTATTTCTCAGGTTTCAGACACTGTGCTAACCACTTTACAACTATTGTCTTATCTGATATAGAATGAAAAAAGAAGTCAATTATATTCAAGTATAATTATAGAGGGCAGTTTGGGTGGCACAGTGGATAGAGAGTTGACCCTGGAGTCAGGAGGACCTGAGTTGAAATGTGACCTCAGACTGTCATTAGCTGTGTGACCCTGGGGAAGTAACTTCACTCTGTTTGCCTCAGTTTCCTCATCTATGAGTTGAAGAAGGAAATGGCAAACCATTCTAGTATCTCTACCATGAAAACCCCCCAAATGGGTCACAAAGTCAGATATGACTAAGAGTGAACATCATATATTAACCAAAATTCTCAACTGCGTTGTGTAATATGTGTTGAATCAGAGGGAGCCCCCTAGGCTTTGCTGTCAGGGCTATTGGTCCCAGTAAATTTCAGACAGGTTCCAGAGCTCCATAGTCAAGACCAGCAGATCACCAAATGCTGTTGATCAATTTGAGATGACGGGGTCATGTTCACTTTAAAGTTTTGCTGACAACTTTGAGATAATTTGGATATGTTAATTAACTAATTCCAAGGTCTTCCAGATAAAAGTTGGTCTGTCTCCCCCCTCCCCAAACCCTTAAAATAATGAAATAACATATACTTGTACTTCCCACACCCCTAAGGCATGTTCCATCTCCAGGCTGTTCAGTGCTTCCAATTTTAATCTATGGTTATGTGAGTGATTGTGTCTCTCCCACTTCCTCTCCTCTTCCTTATCCCTCCATGACTTCCTTCACCCTTCCATTCCCCTGTTCCCATGCCTTCTGCCCCAAATCCCTTTCTATTGCTTGCTTCTTCTTTCTGGACTGTTTGCTACCATCTCTGAATCTTATTAAAGTGGAATTGAAGTCTCACTTTTTATTGCCATCATGGTCTTTCCAGAAAAGAACCTAAAGAACCAGGAGTTCCTGCCCCATTTCAAAATTTCATATTAATGACTAATTCCAAAAGGCAGATCATGGGCTCAGACCCAAATCTCTTATCCCTCAATTCTGGTTCTCTTTTCTGTAGTATACTGCCTCACTATAACAATAACTCTCTATATAAAAATATGTTTTTGTTTTTGATTGGACACATGATTTTGTTGGTTATAAGGAACTTCCAGTAAGGTAACATCTCTTATGATAAAAGGTTGATAACTTCTCTACATCTCATAGCTTTATAAGGTTGCTAAGAGGTTGTGATTTCCTAATTCATCAGAGGTGAGTAGAACCCAGGTCTTCCTACAAAAGCCATTTTACTTTTCATCTTTGTATCCCTAGAATAGTGCCTAGAATATAGTAGATCCTTAATAAATGTTTTCTGATTTTTAGTTTCCTGATGCCAAGGCCAGTTAGTTCTACCTGTTCCACCATGTTGATTCTCATACTATTATGACATAGTATTTATTATGCCACTTCAAAGTTTAGAAAGTATTTCCCTCATAATAACACTGTGGGATAGGTGCTAGAGGAAAAGTCAGGCTGGAAATAACAAAAGGAAATGAATTGGACATTGAATCATCATAGAAATAAAAGGTAGTATGTTATAATGCTAATAGCCCTGGACATCTTGGACTGAAGAAGACCTGGGTTCAGATCCTGCCTCAAATGTTTATTGTGATCTTTTGCAAGTCACAACCTCTGTGAATCTGTTTCTTCATCTCTTCCACGTCTAAATCTTCTTTATTCTACCCTTGCAGTCAAAGGGCCAAGTGAACTAAGGCAGCCTTGTTGGGCAATTTCCAAGCCATTCACCATGGATAACACAGAGAGGACTCCAATAAAATCTAAGTTCTCTCAATCTCCTATTCAGACCAACCTTTGTTTGGTCAGACTTAGACTGTGCCCAGTGGAAGGCATCATTAATAATCTCTGAAAAGTTCAAGGCTCCAGAAACAGGTGTCAACCTGAAGTGTAGTTGAGACTGGACTTTTGCAACTGGAATCCATGAGGAACAGCTTTTATGTCTAACATTTGGAAGGATAATGCAGGAGAAGAGCCAAGGAATGCAAGAGACCCTATGCATGCTTTGGGGTTGGGCTTTGAAGACCTTTGGGATGCATTCCAAGCCTCATTTATTGGGCATGAAGTAACATGCAGGCCCCACTCAGATCTGGCTCACATTTCCACTCCAGAACTCCATGAGAAGAAGAATCTTTGATTAGAGAAAGATTTCATTCAACATGATTAGCACAACTGAAATGACTCTCAGCTGGGGTCCTGGTCCAGGAAATCTGTGATAAAGTTCAGAATCCCTTTAGCATAAAGCCCAGGATCCCTTTAGGATAAAGCCCAGGATCCCTTTAGGATAAAGCCCAAGATCCTTTTAGTTTAAAGTTCAGGACCCCTTTAGCTCAAAGTTCCAGATCCTTTTAGGATAAAGCCCAGAATCCTTTTAGATAAAGCCTGTATCTGCATCTGTAAGGTCTCAGGATATGACTTTATCTAGTTATCTGGGCTGGGATCTTCCTCTAAGGAAGGAGGAAATGAATTCTCAAAAGTGCTTACTAGGGCCTTGGAAACTCTCATTCTGGGCAAAACAAGATGTCAAGATTACTCAGACCCAGAATTTTAGGATCCTAGACCCATGATCAGGCAGGTAGGATGACAGATAACACTGACGTTAGAGTCAGGAAGACCTGAGTTTGAATCCTGTTCCAGATACTTATTAGCTATGGCACATCACTTACCTTCTCTCAGACTCAGTTTCCTCATCTGTAAAATGGGGTTGATAATAATCTCTCTCCCAAAGTTTTTGTGGGAATCAAGTGAGATTAAAAATGTAAGCAAACCATAAATCACTATATAAATATTAATTTATCATCATTAATTGATAGATAAGACCTCAAATCTAGTCTAACACATTCATATAACAGATAAGGAAACCAGGGCACAGGGCAGTTAAGCAACATGCCCATAGTAACATAGGGAGTAAGCACCAATGATGAGAACCATTTCAAGTGTCTATGCCCCTTTCATTGCCCCTCTCAGCTCTATCTACAAATCTCCCTTCTTCAATAAATGGATAAACTTACTGTGTATAACTTTGCCACCAATATCTTCATTTATAAAATTTGAATACCTTGAAGGTCCCTGCCAGTTTTAAATGTGATAGCCTTATTAAGTGGGAGGTAGCAAAAGGACAGTGGGTTTGGCATCAGAAGACTGAACTTAAATCTCCACTCTGCTTGGGAAACAGCATGGTGTAGTGGACTGTCTTGGAGTCAGAGGACCCAAGATAAAATCCTCTTTGTGTCATTTACTAGCTATTAGACAATGGGGAAGTCACTAAAATTTCACTAGATCTCAGTTTCTTCAGTTGTAAAATGAAGTGATCGGATAAAAGAATAAACAAGGTCCTTTTCGGGCAACTCACTTTGAGCCTTTGGATCTCAGTTCCCTCATCTTGAGACAAGAGGGCTAGATTTGGTAGTGTTTGAGGTTCTTTCTAATTTCAAATCTTATGATCTTATGAAGTTCTAACCTAAGTAGGTCATTATTTGTCATGCCAGAGAAGCTGGCAGAGTTAGGAAATGGAGTTCCATAGAACCACAGGTTATCTAAATTTGTAGAAATCTGGACACATAAAATTGCAGATCTTAGAGGGATATTAGAGTACAAAAATAGTAAATCTGGGAAGGAACTTAGTAGAATGCTAGAACTGAAGGGGATTCTAGAATGCAGAATATTAGATCAGGAAAAAAATGTGAGAAGATAGAATGTTCAGACCAAAAAGGGTTAAAGGAAGAAAGAACTCTTGAATCTATCAATCTATCAGTTGAAAGGATTCTATTTTTTTTTTTTTTTGGTTTCTGCAATGCAATGTGGTTAAGTGATTTGCTCAAGTTCACACAGTTAGGTAATTATTAAGTATCTGAGGACAGATTTGAACTCAGGTCCTCCTGACTACAGGGCTGTTGCTCTATCCACTGCACCACCTAGCTGTCCCCTTGAAAGGATTCTAGAACATAGAATGTTAGCTCTATAAGGGACCTTTGAATATAATGTTTCAAAGCCAGCAGGGGCCTAGAACATTGTTGGATGTGGAAGGGACCTGAAAGATTATCTAACTCATTTTCCAGTGGAGGAGCCCGAGGCCCACAGAGATGAAATAATTGATTCAAGGTCAATCTGATAATTAATGACTAGGACAGGCTCTTGGTTTGCTGTCCAGGAATTTTTCCCATACAACGTATTGCCTTCTAAATTTCCAGCTACTCATCCCCAAAGGGACTTCATGAAGTTTGAATCATTTGTTTTGTGATCCTTTCTTCCATGTGGAATGGCTTCATTTCACCCAAGCACCCAGGAGGCAGAGAAAGTGTTTTCAGTTCTCAGAAACAGCACCAGCCCAGAGCCTCACACATAGTAGGAGCTTTGTGAGTCTTTGGGTTTGAACCATTGCCGTTATGCAGCAATTTTGCCTCCCCAGGGTCCATCCCTGTAATCGAGATCCCAAGCACTCATAAGTGTAGGCAAGGGAAGAACCCGGTAATGTGTTATCAGCTTCTTGACTATGGAAAATTCCTGTGTTAGGCTTCAGACTTTTGTTCTGGCCATCCCAGCCATGTGAGCATTTCTTTCTTTATTTAATACCACCATTTGGAAAAGAAAAATTTTAAAGAAATAAAGGAACACCCCCAGCCCAAGGGAAGGAAGAATTATACAAATCTTGATATTTTTTTCCATTGCAAAACATCCCATTGAGTAGGCTTTCTTTCAGCCAGATGTTAGGTTTGGCTGGAAGAAGGAGGTGTTAATATTTCAAGTCTTTTCCCAGCATAGCAACAAGTAGTACAGGGTAACAGAAAGATCTTGGATTAGGAAGCAGGATTTGCTTGGATCCTATCTCTGATTATTTGCTAGCTATAGTACCATAGTCAAGTCATTTCACATTTCTGCTCCTCAGTTTCTTCATCTATGAAATGGAAATATTTCCATCCCCTACCTGTGCTGGAACAAAAGAGTTTTGCAAATGTTAAAAGTGCTATATAAATATGAATTATAATAATATGGCATATTATCCTAGGATCTCATATAACTTGTCTGGTTTTACCAAGGCACAATTTTACCTAAGACCATCTTTGACATCTGCTATTGGAATCAAAGATCAAACTATAGGAGTATGGTCAGCTTCATCAGGGGAGGGGGTTCTCCTCGACTGTTTTTTTAATTGTGTCTGTGGATTCAATCACTGCCCCCTGACCCAAAGTTCTACTCTGGATGAAGATGGGGACTCAAGGGACATGAGATATGCTCAGTCACTAACCAGCTGTGTAACCTTGGGAAAGTCACTTGACTCTTTGAGGCATTAGCATCTACATCTTTCAAATAAGGAGATCAAGGTCAATGGTCTCTAAAGCCCCTCCGGGTTCTAACACACTATAATTCTGGTTGATTTAAGGATAAAGATGGTAAGCTCAGAGTGGTTATCAGTTTATTAACATTTTGTGACTTGCAGCTGAGCTATAGGAAAGAAATGTTGACTAGGCTGATCAGAGGAGCCCATGTCCCGATCCCTGGGCTCCAATGTACAAGATTTTTCATGCCAACATCTGTCTTTTTCAGTAAGGAATGGGTCAATCTCATATAGGCCACTGGTTCTCTATATTCTGAACAACTCTCACAGACATCCTGTGTCTAAATGTTTCCATACTTATGACACTGGATAAGTCACTTAACCTTTCTGCATCTCAATGTCCTCCTCTATAAAAGGAGGGAGTTGGCTTTATTGGCCACCATAGTGTCTCATGACTCTAACATATTATGAGTCAATGATCTGTGAAGGATGGGCAAACTATAGGGTCTAAGCCAGTTATGGGTAGTTATTATAGTCTATGTGGTCAATTATTTCATATATGCGATCTCTAATTCGTTTTATGGGCAGTTAGGTGGTGCAGTAGATAGAGCACTAACCTTGGATTCAGGAGGATGGGAGTTCGAATGTGGCCTCAGACACTTGCCACTTACTAGCTGTGTGATTTTGAGCAGGTCACTTAACCCTGATTGCCTCTTATCCAGGACCAGCTCCAGTCAACCTGATTAATATCTGGTCACTGGATCCTGATGGTCCTGGAGGAGAAAGTGAGGTTGGTGACTTAGCACAGTCCCCCCCCCCCCACTCAAATCCAATTCATTGGATCACAATGTCATTGCATCACATCCCTGATGAGATCTTCAAAAATGAAGGACAAATATTATTATTAATTGGTTTTATAGATATTGGGAGGAATGCTCCCAAAATGAGAACCAAGACTAAAGTCCAGATAGGACATTAGTGCTGAAAATGAGTCAGTTTCTCCCCAAACATAGACTTCTAAAGTGCCCAGACCCCAGATACTAAACAGAGTATGAGTTGGGGCACTCAAAATCCATGTTCAGAAATAGCTGGGAGAATAGTCACAGTCACAAGGTGCTCAGGTATGAATAATGAAATTGTGCTTTCCCATGCATCGGAAGGGTCTCCTCTCATTTGGGAGAGATGAAGCAGGTTACTTTCATTGCCAAGAAACTACAGGAGTAGAGAAACAAATTCCACTAGGAGAAATGCTCCTTTGAGGGCAGTTACACAGATATTCAATGACTATAGCCAAATATGAACAAAAAGGGGCAGCTAGGTAACGTAGTGGATAGACACTGGCCCTGGAGTCAGGAGTCCCTGAGTTCAAATCCAATCTCAGACACTTAATTACCTAGCTGTGTGGCCTTGGGCAAGCTACTTAACCCCACTGCCTTACAAAAAAAAAGGCTAACAAATATGAACAAAAACCAAAATTTTCCTTCTCATGGGTTTCCCTCTAGTTATGCTATCTGGGTAAAATACACAAACACACAGATGGCAAGGTCTAGTAATTCCCAAGAGCTATAGGATTCCTGGGTCCCCATCCTTCTGGTTTTAGAGTTTTGTCCTGGGAAGCTATAATTTCTATTAGGTCAACCATCTAGTAACTATTTGTTTTAGTTAACCTAATCAAAGCTTTACATATACTTTTTGATCTGAGGTTTGGGTGTCTATAGAGGGTTGGGGACGAAAAAAAAGGGTTTCATTATTCTGACCACTCTCAAGGGTTCTCCCTGTTCTGTACAGCCCTGGGTAAAAGTCTGTCTGATAGATTCAGAGTGATCAGGAATTACTGCACTATGGCAAAATTTCCCAATAAGATTTATGTACTCTTAGGGGTTAGCTAACAAGGGAAAATGAAGCCCCATTAGAATATACCATGTTGTGTCAGTGCAGCTGATAAGGCAGTTTATAGCAAAGCTGAATATTCATGATTCATAATCCTAGGCAATTAAGTCAGAAAAGATGATTCAATTTTAAATTCAATTCAAATGGTGAATTGAGAGGAAGGATAGTATGGCAGATAGAGAACTGGACTTGAGTCAAGAGGACATGGGTATGGATTCTGCCTTAGACATGTACTAGCCAAATGACTCAGAGAAAATCATTTTTAACGTTTTTGTACTTCAGTTTCCTCATCTGTAAAATGAGGATTTGGGGTTCAATAAACTCAGGGCTCCCTAAAGCACCATACTGTGAAATGGAGGGGCCAACAACAAATGAGACACAGGCTGTACCTTCAATGAGTTTATAGTCTAATAGAGGAGAAAAAAATAGGGCAAAGAAAAATGTGATTAATCTCATTAGAAATTATTAGCACAAAGGAGAAAGAGAGAGCACTTTGAGCTGCAAAGATAGACAAAGCTTCATGGGGAAATGAGCATTTGAGATAGGTTTTGAAGAACAAGGTTTAAAAAAGTAGATGTGAAAAATAATTCATTGAAAGATAGAAAATTTGGAATGAAGGGGTCACCATGACTTGTGGGAAAGGACATTCATCAGTGTGGAAGACAAAGGACTGAAAATCTGGATTCAAAAATCTGCCTCTGATGATATGACCTTGGGAAAATTCCATAGCCTCTTAGGATCTCAGTTTCCTCATGTGTAAAATGAGTGATTTAACTTGATGGCCTTGGGATTGTGGTTGTAGAGGTAGCTAGATATCACAATAGGTAGAGCATTGGATCTGGAATCCAGAAGACTAGTTCAAAGTCCACCTCAGTTAGTTACTAACTTGGGCAAGTCACTGTTTCCATTTCTTTTTCTGTTAAATGGGCTTGATCATAGCACCTCATAGTAGTGAGAATCAAATGAGATAACATTATAGAATACTTAATATGTAATTTTCATATGTTATTGTTGCTGTTATCTTTCAGCTCTATCTATATGATCTTGTGGGTTTAGAAACGGGAGTGGTATGATCATGAGAAGATTGGATAGAGCCAGGCCAAGGAAGACATTCAACACCAGATGGAATAGTTAGGATTTGGTTCAGTAGATGATGGGGAAAAGTCTCCTCTGGACATAGTAGGTGATTAACACAATTTTATATATTTGAAACTATGGAAAATTTCTGAGCTAGGAAGCAACCTGGGCTGAGCTGTGGATGATAATTAGTGCTCTATATATGCTATCTCATCAGGAAGATCATTCTGTTAAGTGTGTGTACATGTGAGGGATGGGGATTTGTGTATGTGTTTTTATGTGTGTGTGTGTATGTGTGTGTGTGAGGGCAAAAAATGAATTGGATATGAAAGTAATGAAAGTGAGAAGAATCCCAGGAAGAACCTGGGTCAGAAGGAACCAGATCCTGTAATGTGGAGCTGGAAATGACAAAGTAAGGAGCTGATAGGGTTATGGGATTTAATTTCTCTGTCTGTATTTGCACTTATTAATAAATAACTCAGCATCTATAGAGAGTTTTAAGATTTGCAAAATACTTTGTGAATATCTATCCTTTTTGAGGATAGATACTCATAAAGTACTTTGCTCTCATTTTACAAATGAGGAAACTGAAGCAGACAGATTAAATGACTTGCCAGGATCACAAAGAGAATAAGTAGCTGGGTTGTGATTTGAATTTAGACCTTTCTGATGATCTATTCATTATGACACTTGGTATATTTATGTTGAATATGTTTTTATATGTACTTGTCTCTCCCCACCACCACCATTAGAATGGAAGATCCTTGTGGGAAGGGATTGTTTCAATCTTTAGACTTGCTTCTCCAGTGCCTATAAGAGTGTCTGGTTCTCATAAAGTGCTTAATAAATACTTGATTGATTGATAGATTGATAAAATGAGATAATATCTGTTAAATCACCTGGCAAACTAAGAGTTATGTAAATGTAAGATATTATGATGATGGAGTTGGACTAAATGGTCCCTTAATGGTCTCTACTGACTCTAGCATCTTATGATCCTAAGAGATACTGCCAAATTAGACCTAGCTGACCATCATGACTAATTAGATGGAGCAGGGTGTGGCAAAGGAGAGAAGAATGAGCAGCTACTCCAGTCAGGAGAGGGAGATGGTTTTCAGAGAAAAGTAATGGGCTTCATCATAGATAGATTGCACCTACCTTTCTCTGGTGTCACTGTGGGCAAAGGCTCAGGGGGCTTCCGGACCTCAGGCATAATGAGATGATCCTCCCCCTCACAGCAAGACAGCATCACTTGGTTGCAGGGATATCCCAGATTTGGGTTGGATTCACACATCTGCTCCTCACTCTTGACTTTTAGGCCCAGAGCACAGCAGTCACAGCATTGCTGCAAAATAAGAAGATCATTAGTACCAGGGCCTTGGGCCCTTTCCTGATTGATACATGGAGAATTATAGATTTTTAAAAATTAGAGAAGGTAGAAAAAAAAAAGAAAATGGGGAAAGACTGGCAGATGGGGAAGACATAAAAACAAGTTCATTTTTGCTAATAGTATTCAATAAAATTATGATACATTGTAGTTAACATCCTAAGAACAGGAGGAAGCATAAATAAGGTGGCCAAAGGGTTCCATGAGATATGAAGTCCAAGAAAGCATGGGTTGAGTTTCTTTGTCTGAACTATGCTTTCCCTGGTCCTAAACCAGATGATACCTGGGGATCTTCCCAGTTCAACTATTCTACAATTCTAAATCACATTCCTCTTTTAGGCTCCATCTTCCTTGTCGGTAAAATGAGGGGTCTAGATGAGAATCCTATGACTTCTACTTCATTCTAATATTCTATGGTCATCTATGACTTTCAGAGATATTATATCCTGGGTTAATTCTGGTGTCTTTCTAGCTCTTAGTTCAGTCTCTGGCAGGAAACGTTTTGTATATTGTGTTGCAGATTGATTAAACCTGATATCACTCTCAGGCTAACAATATTCCCACTTATTCTGGTTTCCTTTTAAAGCATCTTATGGGTTCTCCATCCATGAGTTCATTGGAACATTTTGGAAAAGTGTTTGACCCGTCCCTCTCTTATAGGTTTTAAGCTCTAAAAATGTTGTATTCATCGAACTTACTTTGTCTGACCTTCAAGTCCTAAAATTAGTACATAGGAGGATGTGTGAACAGTCATGGGTTCTCCTCTATTCCCTTCATGAGTTTGATCATTCCTCTCAGTCAGGGTCTTTCCACGCTTATTTCTTTCCTGATTACAGAGGAATCCCTTTAGGCTGTACATGTTAAGTACATGAGGCGAACCTATAAACATGGGAACATTCTTCCTTTAAGGAGAATATTCGAAAAGGACCTAGTCCTAGTCTATTTGGGAAGAGGTTTACAGAGAGACCTAGGGATGTTCCCAAAGTGAGCAATTTTTTTTCTTAATACTCTTTTTTTGGGAGGGGGGCGGTTCTACAAGGCAATGGGGTTAAGTGACTCACTCAAAGTCACACAGCTAGGTAATTATTAAGAGTCTGAGGCTGGATTTGAACTAAGGTCCTCCTGTCTCCAGGCTCTATCCACTGTGCCACCCAGCTACCCTTTTAGTATTAGTGAATCAAACTATCTTTGAGTCATTTGCCTTCATACATGTAATCAAAGAGTCCTTTTTTCCAGGTGTAGTTCTATGAAACATGAATCTTCTCAAGGCTTAAAATTTCCTGCTCCATTCCCCTTAATGTCCTCTCTCCTTGGTTATCTTCGACTTTCTCTTCATATAATTATAATATAACCACCTTCCTATATCATTCTCCCATGCCAAGTGTGATATTCCAGTGGATCCATGATCTCAATGGGTACCAGCAGATGTTCCAACCATACCTTCTCATGCTGTATCTTTTGTATCCATCCTTCCAGAAAGAACCCACTAAAAAGGCTAGAGGTCTTCCTCTCTTATTCTATCTTCTTCATGTTTGGAATGTATTCAGTCCTCACCTCTTTTTTGTAAAATCTCTATCCTTCAAAGCATAGATATAAGAACTTCCCCCTCATCCACTCTAATTTCTAATTTTTTTCCTTCTTTAAATTACTTTGCATTCCTATGAAGTTATTTTGTATTAATTACTGTGTGGATATGATATTTCTTTCTCATCCCATAGAATATGAGGTACTTGAAGACAGACTGCTTCATTTTTGTCTTTCACTAGCACTTAGCACAGTACTATCACATGATTTAATTAATGTCAAATTAAACTGAATTGAACTCAATGGACCAGCAACCAACTGCATACAATAGCAGTTTCATCAACAGAATTTTTTATCTACTTGATTTTCCTATGTGCTGGATCACCTTTGGAAAGTTGTGGATTCAAGGCTTGGTATAATCCAAACAATGTCATCTGTAAGTAGGGTTGAAGAAAAGAACAGAATAAGTGTTTGTTAATCACTTACTATCTGTCAGTCAGTGTGTTAAATATTTTATAAATATTATTTTACTTGATTCTCACAACAACCCTAAAAGATAGACACTAGGAACATTTGGAAACCTGATAGGAAATCCTTCTTTGGACACTGGGATAGACAGCCTCATCAAGAACAGAAAGGATTTTTGGCAAGAATATATCTCCCTGTTTTATGCTCTAACTAGTGATGATAAAAGCAGATGATCTTGAATAAATTCAAATTTATCTTGTGGTTGTATCTCTTCAGAATTCTTGAATGATCTCAACATGCATGGGACACACCTTGTCAGAAGATTGCCTTTAAGGCCACATTTTTCTCTACTGAGTCAAATATTTTTGATGTGGAAATCAACAAATAAGCAAAAACCATTTTAAAACAAACAAACAAATATATATATAACATAGCAAGATCCTATATCCTGTGAACCTTTCAGTCAACTGTCATCTGATGCGAAAAACATTGAGAAAGCCTTCCTGTTCACCTCTCATCTTTTCATCAAAGACATCTTTGATACACATGTAAATCATTCTTGCAAAGACTTTATAAAACAAGAACATAGCTGTAGGGATCTGTAGTTATGAATGTCTTTTCTTTCACCATTTTTTAGTAGTAATTACTACCTGTGAGTTTTTCAAATCATTTGTTATCATCTTCTCTTTCAGATATCTTGAAAATCAACCCCTTGAGTACTTTCTAAATTGTCTCCTCCAGCACAGATTTCTTCTATGCATATTTCTTTGGTCTTCTCCAACTGTTCTTCACAATTTCATCTTCTTTAAGGCCATTTGTAACTTTCCCATGTTATTTCTGAGACTGAGATATTAGAAGGGCAGGAAGATTGATATGCAGCTCCTCATACCAACTCCCAGTAAAAACAACCAAATTTCCCTCTGCCTCAGTATGATAATACTCATATGCCTCAAATGCAGCAGAATTCCACATTTCCTTTCTATTTAGGGTAATAGTTCTCTCTCCACCCCCTTCTATTAAGTCAAAAAAGTCTAATGTCGTACCATGAACAGATCATACCTTCTTGTCTGTGAACTTATCTAGGTTTGGAATCTTTGTCCTGGAATTTCCCCTGTTCCCCTGTATGTACTAAAGAAATCACTTGAACTCAGATCCTCCTCATTCCAGGATTCTCTTGCTACAACCCACTGCATTGTATGCAATAGACATTTAATAATTGCCTAATGGAATAATATAGTGGATATAAAATGCTTTAAAAATATGCAATACCAGTGCTTATTTAAGGGAGGACTCATTACTCTTATGGTTTTTATTCCCATTAATCCTGTTGAACTTGACACTCAACTTTAATTCCTGATATAGGCCCACATTTCTTCATACTGGTTATTTTCTTTTGCCTTTGTGCATTCACCTTGGATTAACCTGGTGACTTCCTAGACCAAAACATCCTTCTCTGAACACCACTCATTTGTATGTTTTTGTTTCCTTCTATTAGAGGGATCATTTGAAAGGAGGGTCTCTTTTTGCATACTGTCACTTATGGCTTTGTACATAGTAAGTGTGTAATGGATACTCATCCATCCATCCACTCATCTATCTATCCACCTTCCCTATCAGAAGTACACAGTTGAAGGAAGGAAATCTAGGCTAGAAAAGTAAAACTGAATTGAAAATAACTTGAAAGGGAAGAACCAAAGAACTACTGGGTCTTGCCTTGTACAGGGAGACTCCACAGGTGTCATTTTCCTCAGGTCCACAGATATCACCTTCTTTGGCACCAACCATGCCAGCAACACAGCTGTTTTCTTTTAAGTAGGAGATACAGCATTGCTTCTGGGCAATCCTGCAATACAGAAAGATTAGGGACAGGGGACAGGAGAAGCAGGAATTGTTATATTAACTGGAAACCAGTAACTATGATGTGGAAAATAGACAAAAACAACCTCTAGGTCAGTCTCCCCACCATCTCCTCCCCCTCTTGCCTGTTTTCAAAGGGAGCTACTCTGAAAGTTGAGATGCATGCTAACCTGACCCAAGCTTTGCACATGAAGGACTCTTCCAACTACTCCACCCCACTTTTGAGGGTTTAAATAACTAGAAAATTTCTTTTTCTAGATTAAGTAGCTATTCTTTGGCAAACTGAGGGTCCCAAACTCCTTATTTTCTGGTACAGGAAACACTCAACTTGAAGGCAAGAGGCATGGGTGTCCTTGAGCAGAGGAATTATCATGCAAACCTCAGCTTCTTTTTCTATAAAATGCAGAAAGCCTGGTTATAATACTTGTCCTATATCACATGGTAATATACATTGTATTATTTATTTGTAGGCTTCCAAATTCTCCTTAAAGTCCCTTCAGGGGAAAAACTATTTTCTCTTTTCATCTCTATGTTGACAGTATCTAGCACAGTGCATGGCATGTGTATGTCTCTCTCTAAATAGGGAATTAGGTGGGGTGGGGAAGGGTGGTAGGGTTACAGATCTATGATTTCATTCATGTAGGGAACTCTGGGTGAGGAATCTCCTTCAATTAATGCAGAACAGTACCAGCTCTGTCACTACATAGCAAGTAGTGGCTACTATAGTTCAAGAGAATGGGTCATATGGCTAGTATGTACTAAAGAAATCACTTGAACTCAGATCCTCCTCATTTCAGGATTCTCTTGCTACAACTCACTGCATTGTGTACAATAGACATTTAATAATTGCCAAATGAAATATTGGATATAAAATGTTTTAAAAATATGCAACACCAGTGCTTACTTAAGGAAAATTTAAATCTCTAAATGCTTACATCAACAAAATAGTGAAAGAGCAGATCAATGAAAATTGGACATGTTACTAAAAAAAAGCAAGAAAAAAGAACAAATTAAAAATTCTTAATTAAGCACCAAATTGGAAATCCTGAAAACCAAAGGAGAGATTAATAAACTGAAAGTAAGAAAATCATTGAATTAATAAATAAAACCAAGAACCTATTTTATGGGGGGGGGGGAATAAAGTAGATAAACCAGTGGTTAATTAGATTTTTAAAAAGAAAGAAGAAAAACAAATTACAAGTATCAAAAATGAAAAGGGAGAATTAACCAACAATGAAGAGGAAATTAAAGCAATAACTTAGAAGCTATTTTAGCAGTTATATGCCAATAAATCTGACAACTAAGTAAAAATAGATAAATATTTGCAAAAATATAAATTGTGCAAATTAATAGAAGAGGAAATAGGACACTTAAATAATTCCATTTTAGAAAATATGCCTATATATGAATAAGACATTTACATTTTTAAAAACAACTTAGCTCTTTGTGATCCTTTCAAACAAATGCACCAAAGCTTCTCCAAGGAATCTAGTTCCCTCTTCTTTTTTGAGAAAGAAAATTTCTAAGTTTTTCATGGGACTGAAAAGCAGCAGGTGGTGTGCCTTCAATGAAAGACAGTTTCTTGGCTTAAGGCCATGAGCTCCTAAGGAGTAGAGACACCCCACCCCTAGACAAGTTATTATTAAGCCAGGACTGGCTGATGTTGGGGCCAAAGAGGGAGGGAGGTACTGATCCATCATGATCATGGCCCAGGAATGTTCCTTTCCCTCAGAAACAAAGAATGGAGAAAAAAACAAGTCATTGGTCAGGGATGAAGGGTCAAATGACAGACTAAAATCTCATGACATCTCTGACAGCATCTCTTGAAATAGATCAAAGGGATATAAAATAATTTCTCCTTTTATTGAAAGTTTTCCTTAAAACTCATACTCCAATGCTTCATCCTGCTTAGAAAGATAGCTCTGAGTTCTCGAAGTCTATGTCAATGGAATGTAAGCTCTCGTAGGTTCTACTATTCTGCAAAGGTTAAAAAGATAGGCCTATGCCATGCTATGTGTTCGTCACTCAAAGACTTTCTTAGTTACAAGGCTGAAGACCAAAAAGTAGGTTACCAAGTAATTTGACCATAGCAGTTCAGGAGATCTGGTATATGGGGAATAAAGCAAAATGAGTTCATGTGCTAAGTGCCTACACTAATAAAATAATAGATTTTCAACAGATCTTCTCAATGTGAAGGAATGATAAATCCATCAATATCAAATCAACTCAGGATTTTCAGGTTCACAGACATGGCCACCTACTCTATCCCATAGTCAACCTACACTTCATCACATCATGATCTTGTTACAAGGGAATGAAACTTTTCTGAGAAGTGGATTGGATCTTAAGAGGTGGTGGAGGGTTTATTGAGCTATGAAGTAACCTGGTCAGATTTGTGATTTAAGATCAGTCTAACATGAGCAGAGGACAGATTGGGCAAAACTTGAAGCAAGGATACCAACTTGCAGCCTAAAGGTATGAGATGATGAAGACCTATACCAGGGTGGTGATAATGTCAGAATAAAGAAAGGGGCATATATGAGAGATGCTACAAAAGAAGAATTGATGAGACTAGAAAATTAATTGGAAATGGGAAGAGTTCAAGATGATACCTAGGTTGCGGCTTTGTAACTGGAATGATGGTGGAGTCTTTGACAGAACTTGAAAAATTGAGAAGAAGGCAAGACTGAGTGGGAGGGTGGAGGGTGGAGAGAAAGATAATTAGTTAAATTTCAGACATGTTGAGTTTAAGGTGCCTATGGGACATCCAGTTCAAGATCTCAAGATCTCAAAATCTTCAAGAGATGAAGCTGGAAGTAAGGAAACAAATCAGTCTTTAGCATAGAGATGATAATTAATCCACAAGAGCTGATGAGATATTTAATGAAAATAATATGTAGGGAGGAGAGAGTGCCCAGAACAGAACCTTGGTGGATACCCATGGTTAGTGGGCAAAAATTGGATCAAGATTCAGCAAAAGGAGCCTGAGAAGGAATTGTTCAACAGATAAGAACAGAATAGGAGAGAGTAATGCCACAAAAATCCAGAGAGAAGAGGGTATCCAGTAAAAGAAGTTGATCAGTAATGTCAAAACATTTAGAGAGGTCAAGAAGGATGGAGACTGGAGCAGGTAGGTGACTCTGGACAGAACACCAACTTTGGAGTCAATAGGATTTCAAATACCATTCAAATACTGCCTCAGATATTTAACAGCTGTGTCACTTAATCCTGATTGCCTAAAAGTGGGGAAAGAGGATAGATATTGAGTAAAAGCCATTAGATTTGTCAATTAAGAGATCCTTAGTAACTTTGGAGGGAGTAGTTTCAATTGAATAATGAAGTCAGTCAGACTAAAGAAAATTTAAGAAGAGAGTGAGAGGAAAGGAAGTGGAGTCATGAATAATAGATTGTTTTCTGAAGAAATTTAGCCACAAAAGGGGAATAGACACTGAATGATAATTAGCAGGGATAGATGGATCAAGAGAGGCTTTTTTTGAGGATAGGAGAAACATGGGAGAGCTTGTTGATAGTAGGGAAGCAGCCAGTAGTCAATGAAATGGACATTAGTGAGAGAGTGAGGATGATCATGTGGGCAATCTGCTGAAGAAGAGATGAAATGGGTGGTCTTGACAAGGAGTAAGGTCACCAATTTATGTGAGGTAGGGTAAAGGAGGAGAGAGTGGCAGAAGATATTTAGGTGATGAGAGGTAAGGAGGAAGAAGAGGGAACTCTCAGAGAGTAGTCTTAATTTTATCAGTGAAATATGATGTTAGGTTCTCAAAGTTCTTGGGCTGGGAGGAGCCCAAACTTCATGGGAAGTTTGATGAAGAATAAAAAAAATGTGGAAAAAATGTGGTGATTACTATAGTGAATCAGTTGGGGTTATCCAGAAGGCTTCCATTGCCAAAGTAAGAGCCCTTGTGAGATTGTGGAACATAAATTTGTATTGGACCCAATAATGGGTTCATGATTTTTCTCCAGTTTCATTTAGCAACAGGTTAGGAGCTATTGAAGACAGTAAATGACAGTAATTATTCCATTGGCAGGGAAGGATATGTGATAATATAGCATAAGGAGACCAAGGTAATGAGAGATGAAGACAGGGTTGAGCTGATTCCCCATATGGTCCAGCCAGGAAAGGGAAGGAAGTCATCAGGGTAGGGATGGTGGCCTGGGAAATAATTGAGGGTCAAGGGGTTGAAGTTCTCAGAGAGGATAGAGAGCAGGGTTCAAAGTTGCTGGGACTATTTCTTTTTTTCTCTTTGTATTCCCAGTTTCAAATATAGAACCTTGCTTTACACATAATTGCTAAAGTACAATGTTGAAATGTCAAAAAACAAGTCCACACCAAAGTTAAGACTAAACAAACTATGTACGGAGGCATCAAGAAGTCAGGGAGCCATGGCAGCACTGGAAGCAGGAGTCAATTAGGGAAGATTTCATGGAGGAAGGAGTTTGAAGGAAGGAACAGAAACTGGTGAAAAATAGACCCAGAACAAAGATGGAAGAGAGTATGAGACAGTTACAAATGCTGGGCTTGCCTGGAGAGGAGTCTGGGATTCAATTTAAAAAAAGACAGTGCAAGATAAAAATGTCAGGGAACCCAAATGTAGAAGTACCTGAGGTTAGAATGGAATGATCTCCCCCAGAAAGAAGTTTCTTAATGCAGTTGATCACAATTTCCTTACTTTTTCCCTCTTGGTAAAAGATGAAGACAAGAGGATACCAAATGGGACATCCAGCAAATGTATTATGACCCACTGGCTTGGTCCTGCCCTTTCTCTTTAAACGTAAACTAAAAAATAAAAATTTTATTCAAAATACAATAGAAACTCTCTTAAGTGCCCCAGGCAACTCTCTAGGGTTCAGAGAAGTTGTCAGTATGGCTAGGAGTTCATTACACTGCTGAAATCACAGGTCTAGGTTTTTTTTTTTTAAATAGGGCAATGGGGAACCAGAGCCAGTGAGTTTATGAGCCAATAATGACTTAGTAAGAATGATACTTGAGGAATGAGATTTAAATGATGGTGTGTTGGGAACAGGAGAGAGCTGGGCTCATGAATCTATGTGGAAGAGCATGGATGTAGTCTAGCTATAAGATGTTAAGAGTCTGGACATCCACAGGCATAGAAAGAGCGAGCTATAGATAAAAGGCCTTAGGAAGGAATGTGTGAGTCCTCAGGATGGAGAGGGGCTGATGAATCTATGAGATGTGGAGCAAGAACAAGTGTCAGGACCTGGTGAAGGACTGAATGTGGAAGCCTCAGAGCTGAAGCAATGGATTCCACACCCAGCTCCCGTTGACCACCCCTCTCCACCCCTCTCTGGATTCCATTCTCTAGAGGAATGGAGCACTCTGATTTTCCAGTTGCTAAGGAGACCAAAAAACAACATATCCATAGCAGCAGCTTCAGCAACAACATGCATCACTACTACCAATTTCTGCTTTTTTTTGAAAAGGGCAATTTTATCCCACTGAGGTAGGGAGTGATATTTTTGAGGACAGTGCTTGGAGGCAGCCTCTGGCATAACTGATGTGAAAGGAGATGTTGCCACTCAAGCCTTGTGACCAGGTGACCATGATCCTGGGTGAATGCTGCCTTTATTTCCTACACAATAGGACATAGTAAGAATGATACTCAATTTATCTCACTATTGATTCTTACAACAAGATAATATTTGGAAAGCACTTAGCATAGAGTCTATTGAAAGTATTTGATAAATCCTTCTTTGCTTCTTTGCTTCCTTCTTCTCTTCCATTCCCTTTACTAGTTACACTATCTTTTTGTTTTTATGTTCACTTTACAGTTGAGGAAACCAAGGTAAACTGCTTAAAATGATTTTTATAGAGGCCCACAGATTGGATTTGGATTCAGATCTTTCTGACTTTATGCTTAGTGTTCTATCCACTGAGCTACCTAGTTGTCATCCAGAAGTTTTTCATAGCACTATGCTGCCTCTCCTACTACTAAAATGTCATTAAATGTCCTTTTTAATTCTTTGTCCCATTCCTGGAATTCCCAGAACTTACTAAAATCAAACTGAAAAGCTGTGGCTAAAGGTGAGGTACCAATAGGAAAGGGGCCTCTGCCTTACCTGCAGACGTCACCATCAGCCCCACTCACAGGTATCTCTGTACATTCAGCATTGTCAATGGCCCACTGCTGACCAGCAGCACAACACGTCTCTATTAGATCTTTGGTAGAACCTGAAGAAAAGAGAAGGAAGGTTGGCTTAGAAACTTCTCTTCATTTTCTTTGGCCATAGCCACAGAGACAGAACCCATAAAAAAGGGCAAATAAGGACATCTTCTGATGTCTGGAAAGACCTTTTGCAAACCAAGAGATCTTTAGTACTGAAGTAAACTTGTAGGTTGAAAAAGATACAAAGAAGAAAGAGATCCTATTTTCTGGAATTCCTTCCTAGGAATTGTCCATTTCTAAGTCAGTAATGGGATACTAGCACATATCATAATCCTTTGCTACAACTCAAATGCCACTTCCTCCGTGAAGCCAGCTGGAGGTAACACTGCCTTCACAGTATCTTATATTCATCTCATGCATTTAACTTAATCTATATTATATCATTATAATGATATCTGTTGTGGGGACCACCTCCATCCACTCCAGTGTATCAGTTCATAGGGTTATACATGCTTTTTACTACTCATGAGACATGAATAGACACAGAAAGAAATTATGAATACTTTGTTAATTTGATCATGAGGAATATTCATTAGGGCAAGTGACCATGGCAATGTGTATGAATTCAGTCATTTTTCAATTATGTCTGACTGGTTATGATCCCATCTGACATCATCTTGGCAAAGATACTGGAGTGGTTTGCCATTTCCTTCTCCAGCTTATTTTTATAGATGAGAGAACTGAAGCAAACAGGATTAAGCAACTTGCCTATGGTCCCATCACTAGTATGTATCTGAAGTCAAATTTGAACCCAGGATGATGTCTTCCTTGACTCCAGGCCAGGGGCTCTATCCACTATGCCAATTAACTATGAAAGTTTAGAGTCACTACATCTGATTCTAGCATTGATGATAAAGACATGCCCAGAATTGAGAAGGGATGTTAATTGATGACCTTTGGGCAAACTTCTATGAGCTCAGAAGTCAACACAAACCATTGTAAGATAGGCCAGAACACAAATTGGTCCAGTCCTCTTACCACTGTCATTGGCTGCTGGAACAGGCAGAACATTGTCTTATGCCATGATAAGGATGCTCTGGGGTATTGACTATAATAGGTTCACAGGACCCCCTGGCAGAACTTTTTCCCTCACCTCTTCTTCCACAAATAGTTATCTAACTGGGGAGTCATGTTGTAAAGTTGGGAGAGTGGTACTTCTGCTACCTGCTGGAAGTTGCGTGGAATTTCAGCAAGAACCATTTGCAGGATGGAAAATGGCTCCAGGTTCTGCCGATTTATGAACAAAGAACTGATCATTGAAGGAATCTTATGTTTTCAATGAACTCTTTTGAATTCTGATCTATTTTCCATCACTAAAATTTTTCTTCTTTGAGTCTGTGGGTTTTGTACTTGTAAGGATGAATCATGAAAGCCTTCTAAACACCATAGTCATATATCAAATGTTCTAGATCTTCTGGGTAGAAGCTATGAACCAGAGATGGGAATTGTCCCCCAAAGGGTACCTGAGTCTTCCATGCTGTGTGAGAGTCTCTGATCAAGGTTTCACAGTTATCTGTGTATATTTCATGTGACATTTCCCACCATTATCCTCCCTCCCCCATCTTCTTTAACCAGCAGATCATCTTCTTGCTGCACATAATTAGTTCTCATTCATAAGTGTTCTCCACCTATACCATCTTGCACAATCAATTAATCAGTAAGATCATTTATAGCTTTTGCCAGGAACCATTTTGGATCCTGGAGATATGAAATCAAACAAAAATAGCACAAAGAGCTTACATTCTATCAGAGTCTTCATCAGTAAATTATGTTCAGGAGATTCTAATCACTAAGTAAGCACATGGACTTAAAATGGGCTAGAAAGATTTTCAGTGACCAGAGTAGAAACAAAAAAGTGGTCTCAGATTAATTCCCATTTTTCCAAGGTACTCACTTAGCTGGAATTCCCTAGGATAGTCTTATGAATAGACATGATAATAAATGGAAAAAGAAAGTGGGAAGCTAAAGCAAGACACAGAGACAGAAACAGGCACAAAAGAGAGTCAGAGAAAGAAAAAGAAAGAAACAGAGAATAAAGAAGGATGTTGGTTAACTCTGCATGAGTTAGGAGAGCATAGTTCAAGAAGAAAGCATTCTGGCAATGGCCAGGGTACCACCCGAATCCACAGAATTGTCACAAAATGAGTCACTCCCCCATTTGTAAGGGAGGAATTCTGGCAATAAGTTGGACTAAGCAGTGTACGTCACTTTGGTGCGATCATTTAGGAATGTGATCCTGGAAGATCATTAGGAACAAACAGAACAAGGATTATGAAAACATCCCTTAAAAGTCTGGGGAACAAAAATCAGGGTCAGCCTCCCTGGCAGGAGGGCCGAAGGCTGCCTGCTTTATGAATGGATCTTTATCTCTTCCCAGCTCAGTCTGGGTTTGTAGGGCAGGAAGCATCATTCCTACAAATGTGAGAGAGCCACTCATTGTGGCCCAGGGGACATTAGATTATTGGTGAGAATATTTTTGCTTTTCCATTTCCTCCCCCTACAGTACAGATCTGTTATCATCTCTCATTTTTTCATATCTGGGGCCTCATTTCTTCTCAAGAACCAATAGGTGAAGAAATTCTGGTACCCACTGCAACACTGCTTCCATACCTTACATCATTAGACCTCACTAGGGCTGTCAACCAATCAACAAGCAATTTAAAGCATTTACTATGTTTTAGGCACTGTGTTAGGTCCTGAAAGGCTACTCTAATTCTACATCTATGATATTCTCATTACAGGAAGCTTAAGTGGCTCCAAAGAAGAAGACATTATTAGAGAAAGCTTCAGGAAGCCTGAATTGACTATAAAAGCATTTGGAGTCATCTGACAATCTGAGATGAAGAAGTTAGAGGATTATGGGCAAGGGGCATGTGAACAAAGTGGAGGAGGTGGAGCGAGCATGGCATAGGGGCATAGAGGTGGAGAGTCAATCTCTGGTTCCCTGGCAGCCTTGACTTTCCAAGGCTCCATCTTAACTAGGCTGATGTTTATGTGCACAAGCTAAGGGTCGCTCAACCATGGCATAATTTCCCCTTGGATAATAGCATTCATAAACAAAAGTAGATGAAACACTATCAGAGACGATGCTTTCCATAGAAAGATCCCCGGATTTATAGTCAGACAGCTTGGATTTGAATTCTGTTTCTTACATTTGGTACCTGTGGGACCCTGGGCAAAATGAGAAGATTGGACGTGATAGAAACTGAGGTTCTTTCTGGTTCTAAGTCTATAATTCTATGATTCCAAGTCACTTTACCCATTCCTCTTTTTAGAAAATGAGTGGGAACAGATTTAAATCTAAGATCCTTTTCTGAACCTCAGTTTCTGAGTGAATTGGAATTATTGACTTCTGAGATTCCTTCTGGTTCTAGATCTAGACTATGTTTAGAGGAGCTCAATTTTCAGATCATTTCTCTTTTGTACATAGTGAAAATGTTTCTCATTCCGCCTCCTCACATTCAGTATTGGGTAAATTCCACATGACTTTCAACATGCCTTTTACACCCCCTCTTTTCTCCTTTTCAAACAAATGAATGGAAGGGCTTTCCTTTCAAACTAAAGGCTGTTCCACCTCTGCTAATGATGGTGCTCAGCCAGCCCCCAAGCACAGGTGCCCCCACATGATGGAGAAAATTCAGCAGCAGAGGAATCAAACTTTTAATGTCAAATTCCCAGGAGCCGGAAACAAAGAGAGAATGCTGGCTGAGATGAAAGCCCAGACATGGAAAATGATGGGGAAAAAATTACCTTGACAGAATCATCCAAAAGTTCCAGAGAATGGCTACCCCCACCATTTTTCCCCCTTTTTCTTTTTCTCGAATTCATTCAGTTCCACTATAACACTCCACCTGGGTCTATTTGGAGCACACACATTTATATGCTCTTCCTTATCTCTCTCTGGGGAACTTTCATTAAGCCCACTCAGGGCAGGATGTGAGTGCCAGTTTTGTTATTCTGAGTTCACACTTGAAGCAGTTTATCTCCCATGTCAAGAAGCTCATTTTAGCTGGGTAGAAATAAGAAGGTTAAAGTGATTTCATCACACTGCTGAGCCTTCCTGCCTTAGGAGACAATGAAAATTCACAGTGACCCCCAAAGGCTCTGTCCTTGGAACTGATAGACTAATAACAAGGAAAGTAACGGGCAGTACAGATGGCTGTAAAATATACTGCAGGGTGAGAAACCCTTTACCAGAGGTATGACCTTGACCTGAGACAGTATTCATCATTTGTGAGTCTTGATAACTTGAGAGATGTTTGTCAGGTAGCCTGAATTTGGGTTGGATGAGTCAAGGTCTCCAAAGAAAGAGTCTTGTGCCTTCTCCTGAGGTTGTCTCAGGGATTGATGATGGAAGGAAGGAGCTAAACTGGGATTTCAAGGGGGGGCTCTGAGATTAGCAGGACCTTCCTGCCTCTTCAAGACTCCAATGAGAAAGTCACAAAATGTAAGGACATTTGAGGAAAAAAAATATATCCTCCTCTGCAGATAGCAGAAGGTCAATGAGGGATGGGGACCCAAAGAAGTTTGTTTTCTTCATACAAGAGTTGAGGGAGGGGCGGCTGGGTGGCGTAGTGGATAAAGCACCAGCCTTGGAGTCAGGAGTACCTGGGTTCAAATCCGGTCTCAGACACTTAATAATTACCTAGCTGTGTGGCCTTGGGCAAGCCACTTAACCCCATTTGCCTTGCAAAAACCTAAAAGAAAAAAAAGAGTTGAGGGAGAAGTCTCAAAACCCTTTAGCACTCACTATTGGTGACAGTCATCAACTATCCCTAAATATTAAGGCCAGAGGAGCTTCTGAATTTCAGGGATCAGTAGAAGGACCTATAGGAAAAGCACTGGACTTGGGAGTTAGAGAAGGTTGGACAGGATCTCCAGTATAAATATAACTTAATTCTCTTTCCCAAATTCCTGACATGTTTGCTTATCCAAATTTTGCTTGAGGACTCCAGAGGTGAGGGGGGAGTCACCTCTGGAGACAATTCATTCCACATTGGGAAGTATCTCCTAATATGTCTAAATCAGGCTCTGCCATTTCTACCAAATACCCCTAATTCTCCCCTCTGGGGCTAAGCAGATCTAGTCACTCTTCTAAGTAACAGACCTTCAGATAATTGGAGACGAGTCATCATATTCTTCTAAAGTTTTCTTTAGTTCTTTAGTTCCTTCGAACATAAAGCTCTTGGGCGATCCAGTTTTCTGTTCTAGGCTTGGTCCCGGTGATCAGGGCCTTTACTTAAACGGGATGCCTAAACTGATTAGAATGATGCCTAAGCTGATTAGAATATCCCATTTCTGATCAGAAGAGTTAAGTCTTGTCTAGTTTCTGATATTAACTAGTTGTCAATCATGTGACTTTTCTGTACCTTCCAAGTCATATCTGTCAACTTGGGAAAATCATGGTGGTTGGCATTCAGTCAATGAAGGAGAAGGGAAAGAGGGTTACACTGTCAAATGCAGGTAATTGAAAAACAAAAGGTAGCAATAAGTTTTAGAAAATGTGGTGGTGTTGTTGCTACTATGTGGCTAACTGTGGAGGGGCAAGTAAGTACCAGTACAGAGGACATGAGGCTAGGCCTCATATATGAGGTGGAGTTGTGAGGATAAAATGCCTAAACATTTAAGTGTAAAAAGGAGTTGGGAAAGGAACTATGAATGAATACTAAAGGAAAAGACCATGAAGACCAAGATAAGAAAAACGGATGAAAATTTTACTTTACTGTATTTACAAGGAACTGACATACGTGATTCCTTCAATTTTTGTGTGGAGATTTTTTTTTAAGTTTGTTGGTGGTAGGTAAAAGAATGGAAAAGTTTCTCCCTATCAAGAGACCTTTTATGGCAAAATAAGATAAAAACTTGTGAAAGAAAATGAGATAATGAATAGGGAAGTGCTGGGAACCCTGGGAACTCACAGACTCATTCTCCAGATATTGGTGGAAAGGACCTGAGAGGTCATTTAACCCAGCCTGTGGTTCAATAGAAGTCCCCCCTCCACATGAGCCTCATTAGTGGTCATCTGCATAAGACCTCCAGGGATGGGAACTTAACTAGCTTTCAAGGTAGCCCAGTCTACTTTAGACAGCTCTTTGTGGTGCAGAGATTTTCCCTTATCTTCAGTCAAGGTCTGCCCCTCTGAAACTCCTTTTTCACAATGCTCCCAGTCTGGCTAAGCAGGGCTACTCTGGGACCAAGGAGACCCAGTCTGAGCTCTCTTTCCACTTAGCACCCCTTCAAATCCTTGAAGGCATCTATCATGTCTCTTTTTAACCTATCTTTTCTCAATTCAGTTCAGTTTGATTCAACAAGCCTAGCACTACATGCCACTTCAGTAAGGCCTACTCTACCCAGTCATTGAAATGCTGAGGATTACAAGACAAAAGCTGAATTAATCTTTGCCTCAGAGAGGGAGATGTAAGAAAAAGAACATGTCCACAGATATGAAAGTACAAATTATATGCAAAATAAAATTTCATCATAGAAAAGAGCACCGACAACTGAGTTATCAAGAGAGGCTTCCTATAGACAATAGCATTTAATCTAAGGCTTGAAGGAAACTGTGGATTTCAAAGAGTGGAGATAAGGAGAGAGGTCATTTCAGTCAGAGGGCCAGTCTGTGAGAAGCTCAGAGGCAAGGGCAGAATATTGTATATAGGAAACAAGAAGCAGGCTAGTTAGAGTAGATTCTGCCTGAGGGTTAGTGGCAATGAAAACTCTCTGAAAGATAATGCAATGGACTTTAAAAACCAAATGAGCTTGTATTTCATCCTCAGGGTAATAGGAAGTTATTAAGGCTGTCTGAGCAAGAGAATAAAATAGTATAATCTACATATCCACTTGGAAATTATTTGGAGGATGTTTTGGATGGGGTGGGAAGGGAGGGTCTGTATTGCAATAGTTCATAAAAGAAGAGATGAGGGCCTGATCTCAAGCCTTCCTTATCTGCTCTTTGTATGGCATGGTCTGAAGGACTCTCCCTATCATCCATTGATTATCATCGATTTATCTTGTGTGTTTTTTTTGTTTGCATGTTGTCACTGCCCTGAGTCCCAGAACTCCTTGAGAGGAGAGACTGTCTTTTGATTTTTCTTTGTATCCTCAATGTTTAATAAAATATATAAAATATAGTAGATGCTTATTAAAAAGTGCATTGATGAGCAATGTAAAGACTGACAAATTTCCTTCTGTGGGGGGTGGAGGGAGGGAAGTAAGATTAGGGGAAAAATTGTAAAACTCAAATAAAATCTTTAGTGGAAAAGTATATTGATGGATTATACAAATCACAGGGTAGCTGGGTTGTATAATGGTTAGACCCCTGGACCTGAAGTCAAGAATCTGAGTTCAAATTTGACCTCAGACAATTTTTAGCTGTGTGACTGACCTTGGGCAAGTCACTTAATCCTGTTTGACTCAATTTCCTCATCTGTTGTTCTTATTTATCCTTCCTTCTTGCAGAAGATCATGATATCAGGGTGGTGATGCCATGGTGTGTACATGAATTGGATTTAAGTAAAGGAAAGCTGTGCTATGGCACCACTCTCACTTTCTCTTCTGGAACCTTCTGGGTCCAGTGGCCAGACATGGATCAGAATGACTGGAGATGGCCTTGGCTGCAGTGGGAGACCTTGGCCTTTTTAAGCTAAGGTCTTTAACAGGTTTTAGTTTGACTGAGGCAATGGCATTCAGTGATTAAGGCTAGGTAAGGAAAAAATGAGGCAAAGAATGACCTCTTTTACTTACTCAAAAAAAAAATCAATCTGGGAGTGGAAGACCCTCAGGGTTTGAACTGGAAGAGGAAATGGCAAATTGCTCCAGTATCTTTGCCAAGAAAACCCCAAATGGGGTCACAAAGAGTTGAACACTACTGAAAAAAAATAACTGTATTGCAACAATAAAATCCAAATTACCCTCAATTTTGCTAACATTCTTCCTAAAAATGTGAGGTTCAAAATTGATCCCAATACTCTAAATGTAGCCAGAACATAGGAATCAAACATAAGATCCTATCATTTTCCTTCTAGCCCTTTCTTGCATTCCACCCCCAACAGAGGCAGTGACCAGGGAAAGGATAAGGCCAGAGCCTTCTACCTCCACTGAAAGACAGCTGTGCCAACACAGGGTGACAGAGCCAGTGGATTGTGAGAATGGCACTGAGACAGCTAGGAGAGAAGGGTGGGACAAAATGAACTCCTGCAACCATTCTTAAACCCTACCCTTTCCTTGTAATCCAAAAACTATAACAATTAATAGCCCCTGGAAATGCCTAGATCTCAAGTCTGACCACATAATAGGTTTGCACCTGGGCTCTATTCAGACAGGATGTTTGAGTGATAGCTTCTGAATAGCAGGGGAAGCAAACTGTCTAGCATTCTGTAAACAGACTTAGTGAATAAATGGGCTCTAGGTGTTTGAAGTGCCAGTGTTTGAGAATGTCAAGATCTCAGGGGTTCAACCTGGCCTTCTTCCTCTCCTCTTCCCAGGATGTTGAGGTCACTTATTGATTTTTATTAGGATTGTAAAGACTCTAAGGGGGGGGGGAGAGAATTATAAACTCAGCAACCTCTGTTGACTTTCTCCTTCTTTAACCCTTCCCCATTTAATCCCTATTGGTACAAGAGTTGGAGAAGGCTGATGACAGAGATCTCAAGTTTTTCTTGGAAATGAATGCAGCCAGGAGGTAATGGACAGAAGCTGTGCTCTGGCATCCCATCACGTCCCCCTTTTTTGTCTTTCTGTGACACATGTGGGGATTCTCGTAGTCTGGACCACCCCAGAAGTGACTCTTTCACCATTGCTAATAGGCAGCCAAGAGACCATGTTCTTGTTCTTTGCTCTGCCTTCCCCTTTAAATTGGACTTGGTCCTCTGTCCCTGTGAAAAGCTGTTAGGCAGAGGAGTTGGCATTTCAGGGTCCTCAGTCCCCAAGTCAGAGACCCAGTGGTTCCTTCAGTTCTGACTCATCAAAACACAGAATGTCAAAGCTGAAAGGGACCAGAACAATCACCAGTTCCAGCCCCCACATGTTAGAGGTGGGGAAGCTCAGGAGAATCTCTGCCCACACAAGCTCTCAATGCTACCAAGACAACAGCTTGATCAAGCAGGAAGTAAAAAGAAAAAGAAAGAAAAATCAATATTTATTAAATGCCTACTATGTTCCAGATACTTTTTAAAAAACAAATATCATTTTTATACCTCATGACAATCTTGACAGATAGGTGTTTTGAATATCATCATTTTTACATTTGAGGAAACTGAGGCAACTGTTAAATGATTGAACCAGAGTCACACAGTTTATAAGGATTTGAAGCTGAATTTGAACTCAGCTTTCTGACTATCTATTGCACTATCAATTGCCTCAATTGCCTCCAAGATCATTGGACATCTCTGGCATTCTTCTGGAGTTGCAATCCATACTTGATTCTAGAATCATAAGTCTAAAAGACCATAGGCTATGAAACATAGTAAACATAGATTTACTTTGTTAAATAGCAATAGTTACCAGTTTATTTATATATATATAAACACTAATCCTAGGATTAGACCAAACAGGCTATGAAACATAGTAAACATAGGTTTACTATGTTAAATATCAATAGATACCAGCTTATATGTATTGAAAACCACTAATCCTATGTTTAGATTGAGTATTCCTTTGTATGAATAATATTAAGGTCAGTAGAAAAAGATGGGAGGGAGTAGATGGGAGGGAGTACTCCTCAACCCACTGGCCCTTAGATAGATGGGATGCCAGAGGGATAGAGGGTGATGTTTGTGTGAAGTGAGACATTGAGGAGCAAGTAGGCAAGAACTATTTCTCCTACTCCTTGAGTCAGACTTTACCTTACCAACTCCCATCCATTCTTTGTTTCTTTCCCAAACCCAGTTTCTAGTTTGACTCTGATTTCTATAAACATGGAATAAGTTTAAATAAGATTACAAAATTCCATTGTAGGGACCAGTGAGAAAGACATATTGTTGAGAGGGGGAGAAGGAGAAAAGCTTCCACAGTGGACTGTGCATTATGGGTAGGAGTCATGCTACTGGACCCTGTTAGTCATCTCTTGAGATGATGGGGGACCCTGTGGTTGGGCCAGTTGGACTGTGTCTGGGTTTGGTTATATGGTTAAAAGTGTGAAGGAGAGAAACAGCCCTCCAATTGAACTGAACAAAACAAAATACTGTAAATAACTCATTTCACAACTGAGAAGACTAAGGCTGTAAAGTGACTTGCTCAAGATCACATGGATAGTAGGTGTTAGAGATGGGATTTGAACCCAGATACTCTATCCTTAGAGCTGGCATTCTTGCTGATGTATCATACCTGGAAAGCACATTGTCCCAGGAGTCTGGAGTCAGAAGATCTAGATCTAGAAAAACAAAGATGCTAACATCTGAGGCCTCTTCCTTCAGGCCTTTGAGTCCTGGCCAAATGCTCTTTCCATGAGCCTATATGGCCTCAGTCACTTTCTTAGGCATGAAAAACGATTTAAAGTTCACCAAAAATGTAAGAGTCTACACTATGCATACACTGTTCAACTAAGACCCAGTTCCTGCCCTCATGGCGTTTATGGTCAAGTAGGAGGCTGCATATCTAGACAATGAACTCTACTGCACAGTGAGTTGTAAGTCAAATGAAGTCCACAAGCATTTATACAATTCTTACTGTGTGTTAGATACTGCACTAAGAGCTAAGAACACAGACAGACAATCCCTGCCTTCAAGGAACTTAACTTCTAACATTCTAGTAGAGAAGATAACTCATAAAAAGAACTGAAAAGGGGCAGGGAGAAAAGGTCCCAGGTGAAGGAAAGAGGGAACATTATGGAAAAAATAATTCATCAAGTCTAGAAAGGAGTGAAGGAATGAACATTGTTAGTCTGGGCCATCTATAACATTAAAGAATTTATAGTAGCAATTCAATAGTCAAAGATGCTAAACATTTCAGACCTAGGAAACAATGTGAAGACCTTTTGAATCACAATCTAAAAGACTACAATCCATCAAATGACTTGGAATTTTTGCTACTTCAGATCTCAGTATGGCTCCATATTGACTGTCTTCTAGTTGATTTTTTCTGCCCATCTGTTTGTTTTCAATTAGCTATTCCAGAATCTTTCCAGGTTTGGAAGTTGGGCATTGATTCCTGAGTACCTCCTGATGTTCTTTTTAAGCCTATCTAAAGCCAGACTCCAACAGTTTTCTCTTTTCCAGGCACCTGGGGTCTAGCCAGTCTTCTCTGAGCTTCTCCTCTTGAAGTAATACATGAGAATTAAACTGGGTGGACACCTCCTCCTACCTTCTCATTAACAACTTATATGTCCTACCCCCAAAGACCCACCAGGTTGCAGATCTCTTGGTTTACTTACAGTGTTAGATATTAACTTAGAGATGAAAGCAGGAAGTAGATGGTTCTTCCCTAAGCCTTAGAAATACCCTACCTGCCAAGTAATTTAAAAGTTTCCACAATTTAGTCCCCACTTCCTTTGAAACCTTATTTCCCACAACTCCCAGATTTCAGCCAAATTGGAGAGTTCCCATCTGGGCCCTGGGATTTTTCTGCCTCTGCCTTGATGGATGCATTCCAGGCAAAGAGCTTCCTCCTGTCTGGCACACCCAGGACATCTCTGCTAAAGTTCAATTTTATTTAATTCAACAATTATTTATTAAGTACTTGAAAAATTGTACAAGTAATAAATATCAGAGATGGGATTTAAATTCATGTCTTCAAACTCCAAAGTCAGTGTTCTTTTCACTGTGCTGTGTTTCCTTCCTAAAATACCTCAAGGACAGATAGCATGTTTAATTCTTCTCTATGTCCTATCACAGTTCTTAGCATCATACATGGTGCAATTCAGGAAAGGAACACTTGTTGTCGGGTGAATAGAGCACATCTAGTACTTCAACATCCAATGCTTTCAACTAAAAAGTATGGGGGAGAAAGAAGACTATATGGATATAAACACATATGTACAGATAAATTCCCTAAGTAGACTCAAGAGTAATCGCAAAGAAAGAAGGAGAATTGTAAGATAAGAAATTCACAGGAGACAAAAATTCAAGACACCATAGTAAAACCACAAATGAGGAAATGAAGAGTCTAATATGAGGAGACAAAGTTGGTCCTACTTATCTGACTTGGTGAGATGAAACCCACGACTGGACTCAAGATGGGTATATATTACTTAGAAGAATGGCTGTGTCTTGTCTTTTGTTATTGAAGAAGACCAAAATGACATCACTATGTTTGAGACATATTACAGTGTGTCTAACTGTGGATGATCAGATCAATATGAGCTCGGAAGTCACAAGGAACTCACCAATCAACATAGCTATTTTAATGAAATGTAGAAAAAAATGGAGGCAAGTAACTGGACATGAATTGTGTACATTGTTTTCCAAAAATAGGGTCAAGAATGAGCTGAGGCTAGTGAGGGAATTTAAAGACAATAACAAGGGTTTTAATCCGTTCATTCATTCATTTATTTATTTTGCAAGACAATGGGGTTAAGTGACTTGCCCAAGATCCCAGAGTCAGGGAATTATTAACTGTCTGAAGTCACATTTGAACTCAGATCCTCCTGACTCCTGGGATGGTGATCTATCTACTGTGCCACCAAGCTTCCCCTACAAGGATTTTTATTAGCCTATATGGGGGGTGATGGATCAGCAAAAGTATAGGACTTTGCTGGGGGGTGGATGTGATGATGACAGAAAGCAGATGGGTAGGAGGACATGCCATACAGAGGAAAGTCCTTTGCCCAGAGTGTAACTATTACTGAAAGGCAAATACAAAAACCTAGGGTATAGATGAGGACTATTCAGTAGTTCAGTACCGAGGGGAACAGGGGGGGAAACGTTGCAAAAGTAGGTGAGGGCCAAAGTAGGGAAAGTTTTAAGTACCTTAAATTGCTTGCTACCAATTTCATTTCTCTTTTCTCTGTTAAGAAAAATCACTTCACTGATAATAATAGAACAAAAATGGCAGAGAGTTGGTAGTCAAGATAAGTAAGGAGATACTAAGGGATATCTTGTTCTCCTCAATGAATTCAAGTAACTTGGACCAGATGAATTATACTCTCAGTTCTTGAAAGGAATAATTGATGGTATTGTTGAATTGTTTAAAAAGTCATGAGAAATGGAAGAAGGACCATGGGGGGATAGATGTTCTGATTTTCCAAGGATAACAGTTGTGTAATTCTCAGGCCAGTGAACATGACATTGATTCATGGGAAAATTCTTGAAATTCAAGATCATCAAGGAGCAGACTGGTGACTATCTAGGAAAGGAAGATTCTATCACAAAGACACAACAGGACACCATCATGAAAGACAAATCACCATTCTGGTTTTCCTCCTCTGAACACTTCATTTTATCAGTGTTTTTGCACCATAGAGATCATAACTGAACTCAGTACTCTAGAGCAGATCTGACAAGAACAGAGGACAATGGGACTATTACTTCTCTATGCCTGAAAGTGATGTAGAGAAGTAAAGTGTCCCAGGAAATTAGGCTTGAGCTGTTTAATATTTTTTTAATCAATGAATTGGATAAATGCATAGGTAGTATGTTAATTTGCATTTGCAGATAATTATAAATCTAGGAGAGACAGGTAAGACAGTGACAATAATATCCAAAAAATTTTTGATAAGTTAGACATTGAGCTGAGTCTAAATGTGAAATTAAACAGTAATAAATGTAAAATTTTTCAATTGAGTTCAAAACTTAACTTCACAAATATAAGATAGGAGAAGCATGGATAGATGCTATAAAAATGTTTTAAGGGGTTTAGTGACCTGCAAGTTCAATCTGAGTCAGCAATATGATATAGCTGCCAAAAATGCTCACTTGATCTTGGTCTCCATTAAGAAGAAGGAAAAGAAATAAGTATTTGTTAAATGCCTAGTATGGGTCAGATACTGTGCTATGTGTTTACAAATGACTCATTTGATTCTTATAGAAATGTGGGGAGGGATGTACTGTTATCTCCTCTTTATAGTTGAGGAAACTGAGGCAAACAAATTATGTGACTTGCTCAATCTTGTATTATTAACCCTCAACTAGTAAGTATCCATGGTTGGATAAGAACTCAGGTCTTGCTGATTCCAGACTCAGCCCCCTATCTATTCTTCCATCTAGCTGTCAAAAGCAGAGAGGTGATAATCCCACTGTCTTCTGTTCTTGTCAGACCTCCTCTAAACTACTGACTGAGCACTATGGTTTAAGAAAAACGCTGATAAACTATACAGTGCCCAGAGGAGGGCAACCAGGATAGTGATTTGCTTTAAGTTCATGACATATGGGGATCATTTGAAGGAACTGGGCATGTTTAGTCTGGAGAAAGAAAAACAGTAATAGCTGTCTTCATGTATTTTAAACTTTACCATGTCAAGGACAGACTGGACTTGGTCTATTTAGGCCCAGAGGGAAGGACCAAGACCAATAGATTAAAGTTTCAAAGAGGAAAATTGCATCTTAAGATAAGGAAAGCTATGCAAATTATTAGAATTGTCCCAGAGTGGAATGAACTGCCTTGAGAGATGGTGGGTTCCTTCTCCTTGGAGTAAGTTTCATCCAAAGCATAAATGATCCTTACTTGTGGGCTATTTTAAAGTGAAGATGCCTAATGTGCACGCATTAGATGGCTATTGTTTGTCCTTCATTCTTGGAAGAGGACCATGACATCAGGAAGGTGAAGCCAAGACATGTCAGTGAATTGAATTTAAGTAAGGGAGGGTAGGACAAAATCACCAATCTCATTATCTCCTCTGGAGCTATCTTGATCCTTTGGCCAGATATGGATCAGAATGACTGGAGATAGTCCTGGATTGGGGGGGGACGGGGACCTTGGTCTTTTTTAAGCTAGAAGGCCATGGAAACCCCTTCTAATTCAAATTCCATTGTTCTGGTCTTGAATGAGGAGTCAGGAAAATCTGGGTTTGACTCCTACCTTAGACATTCATCATCTATGTTGGTGACCAAGTCATAGTGCCCCTGAGTCAAGATTTCCTTCTCTGTAAAATGAGGGAGTTGGACTCAAAGATCTCTACATTCCCCTACCCTCTCATCTACAAAAAGAGAATAATAATACACCTACCTCATAAGATTTTCATGTGGATTGAATGGGATATTGTATATAATGTGCTTTGCAAATCTCAAAGCCTATATAAATGTGGGCTATTATTATTACCTGTCATTGAACTGACATTTTCTACTGCTTGCAAGGCTGCCTTTATCAGCTGCCAGAAGAATTTTCATAGATGAGGCACTTTCCTAGGCTACTGTTCAGAGAGGTGACCACATCACTCTTGGTTCTTAGCGTGTGACTCTATGAGCAATTCCTCTGGCATATTAAAGGGGGAGAATCTGACAGCTTTAAAGGCCGCCTTTACCTTGGGGGAGGGGTTGAGTCATTTCTTGGTTTCTCATGTGTGTGTGTGTGTGTGTGTGTGTGTGTGTGTGTGATTTTTTAAAGCAGTCTTAAGATGGAAAATCACAGCATTCAAAAAACAAGACAGACAATTCCAACTCTGACAATTAGAGGTATATACAATGACTCATTCAAATCAGACCTTTGAAACAATTCTGTTTTCCTCATTACTTTGGGTGTGCAAATTTCAAAACAGCATTTCTGGCTTGACATTTAGAGTGATCACCAATGGCATATTGGGTGCTTATGTGGCTACCATGGTGAAGAGTCTAAATTTAAAGGCAGTGACAGCACTGCCAGGATTGAAATTAAAGAGAAGGAATTCCAAAATTCCTCCTCTTGCCCCCCCCATTCATCCCTGGATCCTGAAGAGTTCAGTTTTGATGAAAAGAAAGGAAAAACTTAAATTCTACATGGAGCTGGCCCTGGGAAGCCCACTGTTTCTTCATAAAAACAGCCAAGGGCATCCATTCAGCAAACTGGACAAGGAGGAAGGAAAAAGTTCCATTTTTTTTTTTTTTTTGGAACCAGTGGCAGGACTGCAAGATGCTCCTGAATCCTTGGGGAAAATGCATTCCATCAAAACAACATGATCTCCATCTGCTCACTGCTGGGTGACTATGAGATACGCTGCACTTGGAGGCAGAAGACTTTGGTCCAATCCTAGCTCCTTCACTTGCTAGCAGTGTGAACCTCTGGTGCCCACCTACCTTTCCAGCCTTCTTTTGTGAGATTGTGTAAGCTCACTTGTAACCAAATTGGTCTGGCAATTGTGGTCTGCTCATCTTCTGCCCTTTGCTTAAATGGTGAAAAAATTGCTGGTTTGGGAGTTGAGGGACCTGGGTCCAGGATCCTGGCTCTACCTGTGTGGAGCTGTGTAACCTGGACCAAAGTATCTAATTGATTGAAACCTCAGTTTCCTCTTCTATAAAATGAAAGGATAGAACTATGACCTCTAAAGTCCTTTCTTGCTATCAAGCTGGTATCCTCTTGAAATTAATTTCTATTTGTTCACAGATAGTCTGCATTTATTTACTTGTAAACATGCTATATTCTCCACCCCCAACCCTGTCCCTGTCCACCACTCTAGAATATAAGCTTCTTGAGGACAGGGTCTGCTTCCTTTTTTGTCTTTGTATGCCCAGGGACTAGTAGAGAACTTGCATATAGTAAGTATTTAATAATTGTACATTGAAGGGAGGCTAGGTGGCACAGTGGATAGAGGACCAGCCCTGGAGTCAGGAGGACCTGAGTTCAAATCTGATCTCAGATACTTAATAATTACCCAGCTGTTGACCTTGGGCAAGTCACTTAACCCCATTACCTTGCAAAAACCAAAATAATAATAATAATAATAATAATTATAATTATAATTGTATGTTGAAGTAAACCAAATTGAGTTAATCACTTTCAACTTGCCTTTACTCATTTGTGAAATGGGGTTAACACCACCAGCCCTATCTTCCTCACAAGCTGGTTGTGAGGAAAAATGGAAGCTATAATAATAATAATAATAATAATAATAATAGAATACAGTCAGATAATTAATCTGTAGCTAAGGGTTGGTTGGTTGGTTGTTGTCCTTCATTCTTGAAGAGGACCAAGATGACATCATTATGTAAGAGTCAGAATACAGTGTGTCTGACTATGGCTGATCAGATTTATATGAGCTCAGAATGCTCTACCACAGGTCGGGCATAAATACTTGATGTGAACATTTGGGGTAGATTCTCTTAATTTGCACATCTATCTTAGATCAGTCTCATGTGGCCCAATATCATCAGATACAGGGCTAAAGGAGTTGAATCCAAACCCAACTGGGTCATTTATTCTATTACTCTTGGGACTTTGGCTAAATTACTTATCATCTCTGCATCTCAGTTTTCTCATCTGATACATCATGTCACCAAATATTTTTTAAACATTTATATAGTAAATGGTGTAGGCATTGTGTTAAGCACTGGAGATACAAAGAAAGACAGAATCTGTCCCTGCCCTCAAGGAGCTTACAGTCTAATGGGGAAAGCAATTTGAAAAGAGCTATGTCTGTATAATAATGATAATAATAAAAATAGTCATCATTCATATAGTTTTTAATATGTGCCAGACTTTGGGATAAATACTTTATAATTATTATCTCATTTGATCCTCACAACAACACTGGGAGATAGGTATTGCTATTATCTCCATTTTACAGTTGAGAAACTTGAAGCAAACAGAGATTAAGTAACTTACCCAGGGTTACTCTGCCAGTAAGTGTCTCAGGATGGATTTGCACTCAGATCTTCCCAAGTCCAAGTCTTTCCTAAGACCTTTAGTCTTAAGCAATCAGAAAAGACCTCTTGAAGAAGGTAAGATTTGAGCAGAGTCAGGGAAGCCAGGAGGTAGAGAAAAGGAAAAAGAGCATTCTAGGGGATGAGGTGTAAAATTATTTCTCAGTCCCTTCCAGCTCTAAGTCTAAGATGCTGTCTATCTATGTTCCTACTCTTATATGCTCTCCCAGGGCCCAGTAAAGGATTGGGGTTATAACAGGTGCTTAGCAAAGCTGGGCTGGGGAACTGCATGCAGACCTAGTTGCTTTGGGAAGAGTCTCAAAGAAACAGTCACTGAGGATGAATACAAAGTCAATCCTGAAGAAACAGACAATTTTGATGGTCTAGATATGCTTAATCTCAATCAAGATATAACTAGAAGGGAAAAAAGTAAACTGATTCCTAGTGTTTTCCCATTTCTCACAGCCAGATACAGGAAAAAATATGTTATCACCCAGGAGAGTAAGTCACAACCATCATCAGGTGTATTGCTTACCAGCCGAATAAGAATTGTACTCCCAGCTGGGCTCAGTGTTGGGTCTTACTTTGCTAGGAATTCTTAAGCCAGGAACCATCAATTTGTTATTTTTTAAAAATATGTTTTTGAAGATAATTATATTCCAATATAATTGGTTTCCTCTGTAATCTTATGTCTTTTGCTTAATGCATTTAGAAACATCCTGAGAAGGAGCCTGCAGGCATCACCAGTCTAACTTTCCATTAGTATATTTTTATTCTGGTTATGTGTTTATTCTCATTCCATCTTCTTCTTTTATGACAGAAGCATGTATATTTTGATTTTGATTTCATAGTTTTAACCAGATATTTTTGCATTCTTCAAAACTGGTCTTAACATTTTTGAGCTTTAGAATTTCTGTGTATTATAATATATTTAATTAGTCCCCTATTTTTGAACATTTGGATTTCTTGAAGTTTTGTTTTTGTTTTTGGAAGAATATTTTGAAATGCATAAAAGTTATCAAATTATGAAGGAAATTAATTATATTGAATCCAGTTTTCAAAGCATCAGCAAAGCAAGTTCAAGGGTCTAGGTTAAAAACCTCTGCCTTGGGATAACTAGGTGGCAAAGTGAATAGAGCACCGGCCTCAGGCCCTTAATAATTACCTAGTTGTGTGAACATGGGTAAGTCACTGAACCTCATTGCCTTGCAAAAACTGAAAAAAAAACCCCTCTCCCTTAAAGGCCATCTTGTCAAGCTGCTGTTTTTACAGAAGACCAATCTGAGGTCCAGGAAGGTTCAGTGATTTGCCCATGGTAACTCAGGTTAAAACACTCCATCTGATTCATTTACTACAGAGTTTGACATACCTTGACCATCCTGGTTCCTATCTTTGTGGTCCATTCCCTCTTTTCCTCAGTCCATGGGAAAAGTCAAGGGAAGACAGGGATAGGAGAAGATATTTCATGACTAGAAATCAGGAAGGATACTTCAATGTGAACTCCAGCCTCTTTATTGATTCATAGCACAAGCCAAGTCAATCTTTTCTAAATTATGAAGACTTCTCTCAGAAAATCAGGATCTGTTTTCTGATACCCTTTAGTCCTCTATGGGAGCCTGCATTGTTGGCTCTGTCAGATCATCCTTGGTCTAAGAATATACATTTAGATGAATGAGCTTGGTCCTGGTCAGGTCCAGGAAAGGTGGTGGTGGGGGGGGGGGGAACAAAAGAAAAAGCATAACCACCTAAAGGTTTTAGGTGGTACAATTTGCTCAGACTCTAGAGGTATTATCTGCTTCCCTACCCCTTCCCCCAATTGACTTAGGAGATGTTGTTACTATAATGTCTATTGCCTTAGACTTCTCAGAAATCTTGATTCATCAAGGGTTACATCATTAGAATGATTAATTTATGTTTTATGAAGGGATATCCATTGGTTAGTACTAGAGGAAAAAGACTTCCCGGGATCCTTTCTCTGCAATGGCAGCCAAAGGGTTATAAGAAAATTGGGAGGGGAAACTGGACATCAGTTTCCCATCTCTCTTTTTCTTTCCTGAAATCTCAGGATTTCCTATATTCTAATTTAGGGGTAAGATAGAGATTCCTGGGAAGATTCTATAATACCCTAACTGGGTCAAAGCCAATTTCTGATCTCATCAGACTGAAGTTCCTTTGGATTGACCCTATCTACTTAACTTGAAAGAACCTCAATGATTTGAGATTCTCTCCAAATTGCCAGCAACATTGGAACATTTTAGCTTCTTGCTTTTGCCCACAATGTCCTTGGAATGTCTTCCTGGATCAGTTTCCTACTCTTAAAAAAAGTATCTAATTCAGTCATGCACACAGTTGGAAATTAAACAATATAGAGAAAGATTTGGGGGCAGAAAATGACCCAGAGAAACACATTGGAAAAAAAAACTCAGACAACAAATATGATGGAGGGCTGGTAGAAAAAATGGGAGAACTCTGCTCACTTGAGCCCCTTGTCTGCTTGGTCCTCTTTCCTAGCTATTCACCTCCATCACCTCTCAGAGGAATTCCCCAGGGCAGGGGTTTATTACTAGTTGGTAACCATTTCAATATCATTGGTTTTATAATCTTGCATTTTCATATTTTTTTACTTTAAAAATCTTTTTCTTAGTGGGCATCTATGGGTATCCCAAGACTGTCAAGACTGCTAAAGGGTTTGATGACACAAGGAAGGTTAAGAACCCTGCACAGCAGGGAAAGAACACTGTAGTCCAAAGAAAGGAGGTCCCTCACCTTTCAGTTTATTATATTACCCATAGACACAGACACTCAGTGAAAAAGTATGAATGTGCAAGGGAAATCTGGGGAAACCCCTCTATTGGGTCAGAAGCTGGACTAGTTGAGTTCTAATGTTTCTTTTGGGCTAAAATTCTAAGACTCTATTGGACTAAGATTCTTTACTTCTAATTGATTCTCTAAGGAAATTAATGACTTGTGGAAAGGCTAGGCTAATGGCATGACATTTCCAAGCCACCTGCTTCCATCTGGCCTCAGTTGAGTGGCTGGGCAGGTAGTCAACATTCCAGAATGCACCCTCTCACTCTAATTCCTGAACTCTTTGAGCTTGAGGCAATGCCTAAGTGAAGGTGGTAAATTCATTTCTGGAGCAGACATATTCATCTCTTCCACCCCTGGAAAGTGACAGCTGACGTAACCCCCTCCAAGGGCAGCTTTATTGAGACCTCACCACACCAAAGAGGGCAGTGTCTCAGATCTCCTTTGGAGACCATCACTCAGCACAGAACCTGCATTAATGACAAATTTCTACTCATAGTTAGAGAATGGCCTTGTGTTAGCTTTTGTAGGTCTAAAGGTCAGAGAGAAAAAAGTGCTCAAGCTGGGTATGGCAGGAGATCAACAGTCAGGGAGTCTACCATGGAAATTCAACAATTCAATGAGAAATATTTATTAATATTTATTAGTTATGCAAATATATATTATATATAAATATTTCTATTGTCATAGTGGCTAGATGCTGGGGATGTAAAGACAAAAACCAAACAATCCCTGCTTTCAAAAAGCTTATCTGGGGCAGCTAGGTGTCACAGTGCAGTCAGGAGTACCTGAGTTCAAATCCGGCCTCAGACATTTAATAATTACTTATCTGTGTGGCCTTGGGCAAGTCATTTAACCCCATTTGCCTTGCAAAAACCTAAAAAAAAAGCTTATTTATTCAGTCAGGATGTTTTGTGGTTTCAGAAAAAAATTTTAACTGCATTTCAAGATAATTGGTTTCCTTTGTAATCTTTTATCTTCCTAATCAATTTTAACACAACATCTGGCACACCAAAGGCATTTATTAAATGTTTATTGACTAAATATTGATATATTCTAGACATGTGAAAACAACATTCTGAGAAGGCTTATGGGCTTCACCAGATGACCAGAGGGGTTCAGGACAAAGTGAACAAATATAGATAGGTAGCTAGGCAGACAAATAGACAAACAAAGAAAAATGAATGGATACTTAGGAAGATAGAGAAGGAGGGGAGGGAGGGAAAGAGAAGGAGAAAGGAAGGGACGGAGGAAGGAAAGAAGGAAGAAGAAACAAAAAATGAAAGAAGAAAGAAAGAAAGAGAGAAAGAAAGAAAAAGGAAGGAAGGAAGGAAAGAAGAAAAGATAGAGAAGAAAGGAGGGAGGGGAGAAAAAAGAAAGGAAGGAAGGATGGAAGGAAAAGAAAGAAAGAAAGAAAGAAAGAAAGAAAGAAAGAAAGAAAGAAAGAAAGAAAGAAAGAAAGAAGGAGGAAGGAAAGAAGGTAAGGAAGAGAGCAAGGAGGGAAGGAGGCCATAAAGGGTTTCAAAAATCAGACTGAGGAATCTATATTTTAATCTCAAGGCAAAAAAAGTATTGTTGTTTTGTTTTTATGCAAGGATGTGATTCGAATTAGAAGCATGGAGACCAATTAATAGTCTCTCTCTTTTTTTTTTTAAGTTTTTGCAAGGCAAATGGGGTTAAGTGGCTTTCCCAAGGCCACACAGCTAGGTAATTATTAAGTGTCTGAGACCAGATTTGAACCCAGGTACTCCTGACTCCAGGGCCGGTGCTTTATCCACTGCACCACCTAGCCGCCCCCAATTAATAGTCTCTTAAGGAAATTCAGGTGAGAGATGATGAGGTATAAGTGGAGAGAAGGGAATGGATATGATGCTGTGGAAGCAAACTGGACAAGTCTTGGTAACTGATGTGAGAATGAAAGGAAATATTCAACAGGTAACACTGGGGTTATATGCCTTTAAGACTGAAAGAGAGTGGTGCCTTCCCTAGGAATTGAGACTTTTAAAGGAGGCAAAAGTTTAGGCTGAAACATGAAGAGTTGGACATGAAGAGTTTAAGTTGCCATCAGAACATCCGCATGGAAATATCCAACTGAAAGTTCAAGATACTTGACTGGAGTTCAAGAGAGGATACATAGATTTGAGAGTCATCTGCAGAGGTCACTGAGAGAGAGAGAGAGAGAGAGAGAGAGAGAGAGAGAGAGAGAGAGAGAGAGAGAGAGAGAGAAGGAGAAGAGAGATTGGGGGTCATGGGGAATATCCAGTTCTTAAAGGGCAGAAGCTGACTGATGATCCAACAGGAGACTGAAAAGGAGTACTTAGACAGGTAGAAGGAGAAGCAGGCTTGAAGAGAGAGCAGATCAATCCATTTGTCTGTGTTTGTCTAAAAGTAGTTTTCTCTGAAGGGATGCTTTTGCAGATTCCCTCAGGTTGGTTTGTATTCTCTTGCACTTTTCCGCGTTGTTCACATCTGAAAGGAACCACACTTTGCAGAGGAAACAAAAGGAACGATGCTGTCACCCACAGATCCTACTATCAGCTTTCCCTATTGGGCACGATTATGTGGGAAAGAGCAGTGCATTCAACTCCAACTCATTACAAAGCAAATTCTCTCTATCCCTCAATTCCAATGAAGACATTGTTGGCCGATGAGGACCTAACTGCCTGCTGCTCCTGTAGACAGCAGTGCTTACACACCAAATAGGATTTTTAGACCACGGTGAGTATGTCTTTAAAAAGAAGCTCAATGATCAATGGTCACATTGGACCAGAATAAGGATACAAAGGGGGGGGGCAGAGAATCCTTTGCCCAGATCTTCTTTTCAGGCCAGGACACTCCCTCATCTCCGAAAGGGAAACAGACATACAAATAACTCCAGGGCTTTGGTGAATGGCCACATTCACTCCAGCTCTCATTTATTTTCAATCTATAGACTCTGCTCCTAATTAGCTGTGTGACTTTTTGGTAGGTCATTTCTCTTTAGAGGGCCTTCATTTCCTCACCATTATAATGAAGGTCCTGGACAAGATGGACTTTGAGCTCTTTAGATACAAATCTGTGATCCTATCAAGTTACACCTAAAAGGAGTTTGTTCCTAGGATAGTAAACTTGAGACTCTAGAAGCCTCAGCTGGACACCATTTAACTAGAATGTTGAAGAAATAAAGGTGGGAATGGGCAAGGGGAAGTTCTGACTAACTGGATGATCTATGTTTTTTCTTATCTTGTTGATTCATACGAATTAAGAGTATCTCCCCAAGAATAAGCCAAGTAGAGCTTGATTAGTTCAGTGTTTTATCAACGTGAAATTCATATTAACAGGCACATCCAAATTTCAAAGTGACCATGGTGGTCTGGTACTCACAAAGAGGTGTCCAGCTCCCAAGGAGGCCTGCCTCCCATTCAGACCAGCCACTTTCACAAGAAGATAATTTGAGAGTTTTAATCCCCTACTCCATTGAGGGTCCCACCATTCTGCTCCTCATCCCTGTTAGAACCTCAGAGGCATCTTTCCCTCTCCTTATGTCTCATAGCTCCTCAGTTAGTATTTCTTGTCAATTCTCCCTCCATGTGGTTCACATACAATCCTAAGGCAAAAATCTGACCATGTCACTCCCTTGGCTAGAGGCTAAAATACACAGTCCTTGGCCTGGCATTTTGAAAGCCTTCCATGAGCTGATTCTCAACACCCCTTCTAGTCTTTCTATATCATTGTTCCCCTTTGCAAACCTCTCTGTTCCGACCAAGCTGGATATCTGTCTATTCTCTGACTTTGGTATTCTGTCTCCTTTCATTAGTTCAAGTCATCTCCCAAGTTTGGACTGAATTTCTCTTCCCTCCCTCTCCAGAACTTTTCTTCCCCCTCCTCAGAATTTCTTTCCCCCCCTTCCCAGAACTTCTCTTCCCCTCTCCCCTCCCTTAGGTATCTTTTCTCTTGCTTCAAGTTTCAGGTTAGATACCATCTTCCCTAAGAAACTTGCTCTGATCTTCCCTGGCTTTCTATCTCTCCTCAAGTGATCTCATATTGGACTTATTTCCACAACAAACATTATGTTTCCTTAAGGCGAGGATGGTTGTGTTTACATTTCAAATGCCTTTGACAGACAGTAATTAAAATAATAATAAAAATTACTATTATTATTACTGTAGCAAGCATTTACAAAACACTTTAAATTTGTCAAGACACTTAAAATTCTATCATTAGCCCTTCACAATAAACTTGGGAGGAAGATGATATTATTGTCCCCATTCTGCAAATGAAAAAAATTAAGGCAAAGTGAGACTAAATGACTTGTTCAGGAAGAATAATGCAGCTAGAAAATATCTGAGACTAGATTTGTAGGCATTTACCCAGGTCTGGAAGATACTACCTAGATGGCTTAGGATGTAGATCCTTTAGCAACATACACAGGGCTCTAACAAGCTGTTCTCTCTTCTCTAATGTTTAAGACCAGGGACATGGCCTTTTGTCCTTAATTTTCCACCTGTTTTTCCTCTTCTATCATTATGGAACCTATATAGTGTATAGCTACTGGGTTGATAGGATTCCCAGAATCAGTGCTTTAGAAATGATAAAGATCTTGGAGATGATCTAGTCTAACTCTTTCATTGTACAGATAATAATAAATATAATAATAATGCAAACAAAAACTAACTGTGCTAATGTGCTCAAATGATTTCCCATTATTATTTCATTTGATCTTTGAAAAAAATATAGGAGGTAGGCACTATTATTATCCCCATTTTACAGGTGAGGAAACAGAGTCCTAAGAAGGCTAAGATCACCCAGAGAGTAAGCATTAGGATTATTTGTTCTGACCCCAGAACCAGTACTCTTTGGGAAATCTCAAATTTAGTTTAGTCAAGGAGCTTACACTCTCCTAGATGGATAATACAGAAACAAAGATAACTGTAACAGTATCAAAGCTATACATCAAAAAGTTCCTAAGCAAAAGCCTAGATGAAGTCAGAGGAAAAAGGTGACTGTCTAGGCAGGTCAATAGCTCACATTTACAGAGTAAGGTTTGCCAGGTTTTTTCTTAATAATAGCCCTCTGTGATAGGTAGCCTATGTGTTATCTCTGAGATGAGGGAACAGAGACTGGAGAAGTGGTCAGAGGTTCAGAGTCACACGCTTTATGAACGTCAGACACCGAATATGAACCCAGGTCTAACCATCCTCTTCCACTGGGCTTCCTTTCATTCCAAGAAAAATGAATCCTGTCTGTTGGCAAGTTGTAAATGATCCGGTAATGAGCTAGCTAGACCTGCCCAAAGACATGTCCAAATCATCTCTTTCTTGGATACAAGTCCACTCAACTCTAAATGTGATTTCAAATCATAAATAATCCCCTGAAATCAGCTCCAAAGTGAAGTTGGAAAAAACCTTAACCACAAAGAATGCTCAGACATTCAGATGTTCTGTTACAGCCTTCTCCAGAAATGTAAACAGCATAAAGGAGACTGGTGATTGCCCATGGACTGCAACTAATTACACAGCTATTCTATACCACCTACAATGGGAGCATTGCAAGAGGAAATGAGCCTCCACCCAGCAGGCAGAAAGGTTCCAAGTTTTATAGTTTCCTCTGCTGCCTGGTTGCTTCTTGCCAATAAAATGCTATAGGTAGGGCTACAAGCCAAGGCTCCTTCCAAAGATGGAGTCATCAGGGTAAATTCAAAGTTCTGAGACCTTCCAGTAACTATGGCCAGGGCTTAGTAATTCCCAAGGGGGATTCCTTTGAAGAAACAAAATTTGGGGGATGATCCAAGAGACTCCCAATTCCACTGGGGACCTGCAAAAAGCCCTTGGTGAGAGGACAGTATAGTGGAAAAAGAATTTAATTCGACATCCTCTAAGGAATAGTGTTGGGAGTTTGCCTCTGGTAGTGTTATATATCTTGGGCAAAATCATTTAATTTTTTTTGGACCAGGAAGGGATGATTGTTAAGTGAATTTCTTGATTTAAATCTTATGAAATAATCTCATCAATCAGGAATTCTGGATTCTAATACTGTCCTTTTATGACCTTGAACCAGTCCCTTCCCTTCTTCAAGCCTCAACTAGGTTATTCTGTATAAAGCACTACATACAAAGAAAATAGCAAAATAGTCCTTCCACCAAGGAACTTGTAGGGAAGAAATACAAATATGAAAATAATCAAGGGAAACAGATTGCTTAGATGACCACCAAGGCTTTTTCCAACTCAAATATACAAAAAGGAAGGGAAATTCAGGGATTTGCTATAGGAATGTATGCAGGAAATATTAAAATATTCAGAGGATAGCCTCTAGCACGTGGGGTAGATCTTTTAGGAGCATTTTATGGAAAGAAATCCATGGGATAAGGAAGCTCTTACATGAATGGCAGACTATATGGCTGAAACTAAAGAATCCTGGATTCAGGGGCAGCTAGGTGGCATATTGGATAAAGCACTGGCCTTGGAGTCAGGAGTACCTGAGTTCAAATCTAGTCTCAGACACTTAATAATTCCCTAGCTGTGTGGCCTTGGGCAAGCCACTTAACCCCATTGCCTTGCAAAAACCTAAAAAAAAAGAATCCTGGATTCAGAGTTAAAGATGGTAGGATTTTAAACCTAAAGGGACATGAGAGGTCACCTAGACTGACCCCTTTGTTTCTTCCTGATTGGTTCACTCTCCTCCCTGCCTAAACCAGAACCTCAGCCATCCAGGGTTAGCAGGATTACTTAATACTCAGAGGATTTAGGCTTGAATTCAGGCCCTTATACTTATTTATTGCCTATGTGATCCTGAAATCACTTTCTCAGCTGATCCCATTCTAGGAAACAATGCCTGTGAATATGCTTCTTGTGACTGCTCCTGCAGGTGCTATGGACACAACCAATGAAAACCGATGCATCCAACTGGCAGCTGAAACCTTCCAGATGTGTTGTCTATGTCATTACAATGGGAGTTCTTGGATAACAGACCTTGTCTTACTCTATTATTTCCACCCCCAGAACTGAGCCCAGTGCTTTTATACATACCAAACATTTAAACAAGGTATCCCTCATTCATTCAGTTTGGGATTAAATAACCTTTGAGGCAATGTGGTAAAAAGTACCAGATTTGGAGTCCAAATTTTTCCTGTCACTTACTGATTGTATAAATGTGAGCATATCTATTTACCTCTCTGAGTCTCAGTGTCCTCATCTAGAAAATAAGGGAGCTGGGTTAGGTGGCCTTTCATGTCCCTTTTGGTTCTAAATCCATCATCTCATGACCCTGAAAGAGCTTTTTTCTCAATTCAAAATCCTATGAGATCTTGAAATCCCATCAAATCTCAAAGGATTAACTGAGAGAAGCCCTTTCTGCTTGTTGCCTGAAACATAATAGGCATATCAATAAATGCTTGTGGGTAGATTGATTCTATTTCAATGCTGCCTCTGCATCTCCAGGGCCCCTTATGGTGTCTGTGATATAGTAGATGCTCAATGAAATCTCCCTGGATTGAAATAAACAGTCAGAAGCTCTCTTCATTGACTGGTGCTGCCCTTGAAACCTCTGAACTGAATTTCCTTAGCAATCTTCTTTTGTAAAATCAGAAGGGTGTTAGCTTCTTTGTTTTGATTTGGTTGGGTGGAGAGCTAGTTGGAATGGAGAGAGAAGATAATTTCTACAAGGGTGAGCCTTTTGCTTTTGCAAAGATTTGGGGTCAATGGAGACTCCTCTGTAGTGGTTTTGAGGTTGAGTTGGTACCAAATTTGTTGGGCTCTTCCCAAGAGGGCAAAGTTTCTAGCTAATAAGCAGTTCTCCAAGCTACAGAGCCCCCCACCCCACCCCCTTTTTGTTTTTTAATCTCTGCAGAAAAATTTCAGTTTCAGCGAGAAGACCCAAGGGTCTCTCTGGCAGGCAGGCAGAAAATTCAATGCAACATTCAGGTTCAGCGTCTCTTTGGTTTCCACAGAAACCTGTTTTGTTTCCAGTTGTGGGGTACATTTGTACATTTTGGGCTACTTAACAGGTGGAAGCATACAAGACAGGCAATTCGCCTCTGGCTGCTTCTGTGACCCAGAACAAGTCATGGGGGAGGAGGGTAAGGGAAAGGGCAACCACTCTTCAATCCCTCTACCTTGCTGCCAGTGTGACATGCTAAATTTGAATCCCCAAATTCAAATCTTCAAATATGAATCCAATGACTGCATTCTGACTTTGAAACAAAAACAATGTCATCTTGATCACTGTTCACTCCTAATAAAGCCCTCATCACTCACTGCCACTCACAGACTCAGCTTATTCATTTCCCCTGTCCCAATTACTTATTTCTAAAGATGATCAGCTATCATTCTAAGGCATGGAGCAGTGATTAGTCAAATAATTTCTAAAAATTGTTGAGTTCCAAAGGGCACAGCTAGGGATGGGTGGTAGGTGGGATGGTGAAGGGGATCTGGCTTAGTAGAACAACTAAGATGCTATTTCTTCCTTGGGAGGGGAGGCTCTGAGGATGTTGGATCTCTATCTGACTCCATCTTCAGACTCTCTTATTCATTTTTCTCTGATTTCAACCTTCCTAAGATGTTGAATGGGAGGAATCAAAGAAGCCTAGAGAGGGAAGGGACCATACAGACCACATAGTCCAATAATATATTATAAATGAGGTCCAAGAAGGGAAGACTAATTTAAGGTCTCAAATATCATTATTGCCTTGAGTCAGGCCTAGAACCCCTGTTTCCTAATTTCCACATTCAACATTATGTCCACTCTACCATACTAGGGACTGTTTATTTTTTTCTCCAAAGATAGTAGGAAAAGATGACCACCTGGTTATGATACATTTGAACAGGACTCATCTAAATGGATGATATCCAAGCTGGACTCTGGGGTGCTAGCCCTAATAATTTTCATTATATATTTTTTTTAGGTTTTTTCCAAGGCAAATGGGGTTAAAGTGGCTTGCCCAAGGCCACACAGCTAGGTCATCATTAAGGGTCTGAGAGGGGATTTGAACCCAGGTACTCCTGACTCCAAGGCTGGTGCTTTATCTACTGTGCCACCTAGCAACCCTGAGCCCTACTCATTTTCAAGGTCAATTGTCTTCATTTGTGTAGGAAATTATTTGAACTGAACTTTATCTTCAGATGGGAATTAATGTTCTATGACAGAAGACAACCAATTTAATAAATTGCCATTTTTAAAGTTTACTGATAAACAGTTGAATACTAAAGAATGAAAGCAATTCCACTTGTACTAATCCCTTCAGTTAACTTTCTGCCCCTGTTCATAGAAAATCTAGATTTAGAAGGAAGGGCCTTATTGTTTTACATTTCTTCTAGCCACTAAGGAGAGAGTGGTACATTTACTGGGTTTTATTTTGTTTTTTTTTTTCAGCTGTACCCAACAACCGGCAAATTCTGGCAGCAGAACACTTTCTCTGTAAGAAGGATGACTTTATCTTTCAAGCTTCAGGCTCTGACATGAAAATTTTCCAGATGGCCTTTGAGAGGCGGTAGAAGTCTTTACATTACAGATATATTTCAGGTAGATTTTTTCTTAAGTAATAGTGGGATAATTATCTCTCAGATGAAATTAGAAAAATATTATGTACACCCTGATCTATCTAGTTCTCAATGACCAAAGAAGGGCATCTCTCTCTTCAAATAAGTTAATAATCAGTTGTGTAATATAGAAAAAGTTCCTCTGCTCTGACTCATTTTGATTCTGACTCCCCATGTGAAAAATGAGTACCCCATAGGGCTGCCATAAGAGCCTGATGAGAAAATATATGTAGAATTGACTAGAAAAAAAGAATGGAGGGAGAGAGATATGTCAATTAGGGTCCAATCCTTGAAGTTTATGCCTGCTGCCAATTCAACAGGAGATATGTCAGAAATTGGTTTCAGTCGTGATGACTCAAGGAATCATACTATGTGATAACAAAAAGCCTAATTGGCTTCAGAGCTGGAGGGAATGATGACTTAGATGGCCTGAAGCAAGAACTGAGTTCACATACAAAAAGATTTATATGCTTCTCATTGTACTTTTCCTTCCTGGGCAAGGACCAGGCAAGAACTATTGTGAGTTGATGGATAGGGATGAGGTAAAGACCAGTTGCTTCCTTATCTCCCCACCCTGATGCTGGGTGTTCAAAAATACTTGGTACCTCCATTTTATGTATCCCTTTTGAGTTTATTCCTTCAGAACAAGCAATAATTGCTAATTGAATCAACTTGACTTACTGAACTTAGATAAATGAGAATGGAATTGGCAAGGCAACTGTCTTATGAACTTTAAAAGGTGGAGAGAGCCAGAAAAGGTCTTCATACCAATTATAGTCAATAGCAAAGATCAAAGAAGTGGGCAGCCAAGTCCAGTGAGTAGCCAACTCAGCAACCAATATGCCTCATTCACTCAGGAAACAGCCAGTCTGGTTACAGAAAGGAGCTATTCATCTATCTCCATTTCAATATCCGAAAACAAATTTAGTGGGGACTACATGATGGGAAATAAGGATTCTAAGGGATAGGAGTCATAAAAGTAGTCCTTCCTATTCTCTATATACGTCTCTACCTTTGTATTTTGTATTAAAACCATCCAAGGACCTTATATGCAAAAAAGAGAGAAGATGACCCCAGATTGTGGGATGAGTAAATAAGGAAGCTATTTCTCCTTAACCTCTCCATCAGCTCAAGGTTATTCTTGCCCAGGAAGGAAAAGTACAAAGAGGGGAGAAAAGAGAGAGACATATAGATCTTTTTGTATATGAACTCAGTTCTTTCTCCATTCCATCTAAATCATCACTTCTTTCAGCCCTGAAGCCAAGAAGTCTTTTTATCACCACCTAATCTGGATCCCCAAGTCATATTTGACAGATGAGGAACTTGAGAATCATTGAAATGAAGTGACTTACCCAAGATCATATAGTGGCAGAGGTGGACCTTGAACCTGGTGTCTTGATTACTACTTCAAAAATTCCTTCACATTTTTGGTGTTGGGGGCCAAAAAAAATCATCAATTAGGGATCAAATTTTTGATGATGAACCTCTCAGAACTTAGCTAGATGGACAGTCCTCAGACAAGAGGTTTAGGAGTTATTACTGGGACAATACATGAAGCCTTTTGCAGTAAATATATGCATTTCTTATATTTATACTTTTTCTCACCTTGATTTCTCTACTGTGAAAATATGTGAGAAAAGTTCAGAGAAGCAGCTGCTGTGATATTGATGAAACTGCACTGGCATACTAGAGTCAAGAGACCTGGGTTCAAAGGCCAACAAAGACTATGGGTAAGTCAACTCATTGCTCTGAGTTTCCAAAGTCTCACCTGTAAAATGGGGATTATGCACTCCCTCAAAGTTGCTGTGAAGGGAGAGTTTTACACACTTTCAGGATCTATACTGCATGTAAGCCAGGGAAGAAGGCATATTCCAAGCTCAGATAGGACATGTTCCTGATTTCCTCACAGTCAAATACAGGGAAATGACATGTGTACCTGAAGAGTGTTTTCTGGGTAATATCAGAAAAATGATATCTGGTTCAAATGAAAAGTTTCTGGAGGGAAGAGTCAGGGAAGAAGTAGGTTGGGATCAGACTCGGCTATGTCTTTTTAAAAAAAATATCAATAGCATTTTATTTATTTCCAATTATATGTAAAGATAGTCTTCAACATTAATTTTTGAAAAAATTTGAATTTCAAATTTTCTCCCTCCTTTTCTTCCCACTCCCCAAGGCAGCAAGCAACGTACAAGGCTTTGAATGTCAAGTGAGAGAGCTTAGACAGATTCCTATAAGAAAGGGAAGGTATTTTGAAGGGTATTTCATTCCTCCAACTCTTGACTTGAACCTTCTTCAGTCAGGACATTCTCTTCCCTACCTTCCATATATATCATACTCACTTCTTTTTTTAAAAATCATATTCTTTTCTGCCTCATTTCATTTCTCCAAATCGTGGTTCATGATGTCATCCTCTATTTAAAAAATTTCAATTTTATTTTATTTTCAGTTCCAAATTTTCTCCTTCTCCCTCTTCTTCTCCCACCCACTGAGAAAGTAAGAAAAGTAGAACCTATTACAGATATGCCTAGCCATTCTAAACAAGTTTCTGCCTTGTTATGAAAAAAAAGACAAAAAAAGGAAATGAAATACCAAAATTTCCTCTTATTTCTTACTCAACTATCTGTTTAAACCTTATTTATCCTTCTATGCTTCCATCAAATTTTTCTATGAGCTTGCCTTTCTCCAATCTCCTATTGCAATTACAACTAACATCCTATGGTTTAACCCAAACCTCCCAAACTAGTTTAACCAAAATTAGTTTTCCAAATGTTGCATGTGCATTGATCTAACCAGACTATTAACTCCTTGAAATCAGGGACTCAGTCTCATTCATCTTAAAGTTTTAGAGCTAGAAGGAGCCCTTGCGAGTAACCCAGACCCCTAACTGTATAGAGAAAGAAAATGATTTGACCAAGGTCATATAAAGTCATGAATCCATTATTTGAACAGGGATCATGATTACACAAGATTATAGAGACAAAGCTGGAAGGAACCTTAGAGATCATCTGATCCAACCCTTGTCATTTTACAGATGTAGAAATACAGGCTCAGAATAGTTAAGTGACTTGAGAGCAGGGATTTGAACTCAAGTCCTGTGACTTTAAATTTAGTACTCATTCCTCTGTATGATACTTCCCCCTATATCCAAGTTTCATTCCACTGTACCATGTTATTTTGTGCATCACTTAAACCATCAAATCCTTCAGAGATAGAAAAATTCTTATCTCTCCCACACTACTCAATATAGGCTTTTACTCAGAAATATGTCAATCTGATTTTCCAAAATTCCTAGGACTCTGATAGAAACATCACAGGTACTTAGTGCCTGCTCATTGCCTCAGTATTCCAAATTTGGCAAGGATTTTTTCCTCCTTTTAATTATCTTGTTTAATTACATCTTTACTGCCTCATGTACATCATGACACTAGAGAAAAAACAGACCTTAGCTCTTTTGCAATATGATTATTCCATTCTAAATATGATTATTCCATGCTTCTGACCCAGGACAAATATTCATTGTTAGATTCAGTCCTGCACCATGGCCTCTCCAATTCCTGCTTGAATATTACACAATAAAAGCAGCATTGTCACAAATCCTCCATACTGCAATAAGAGGGATGGGAATGGAAAAGAGTTTGGAGCTGAGAGCAGATGTTTTATAATTTCCAGCCACCATCTCCCTAGATGAGAAAAAAATCTAAAGAATATACTCTGTATTTTGAACACAAAGCAACTCTGGAATCTGGGTCCTTGTTATCTGGGCCAAGTTGTTTGGAAGAGATACCATGAATATAGATGTTCCCACAGGAAGGTCCGTCATCAGCTGTGTTGTTGTTTCAATTTTTATCTCCCAATTTGGTCTTACTTACCCTCACCAGCTCTATTATTTTCCATGACATATGCTGCAGTCCACCATGAACTACCAGGAAGAAAGCATTATCTAATAGTCATGGTACTAGACTTGGAGAGAAGAGAGCATTGAGTTCAAATCTTGTTCTAACAACTCACTGTGTGATCATGGACAAATCATGAAAAGGATTAGAGAAAGGAAAAATGGAGAAGGATGTAGGAAATGTTGTCAATGTGGAATCCATAAGATTTTGCAACTGGAATAGTTCTATTCTTTCTCCTGCCTGGCATGTCTCTTAATAATTTTTTTTTTAATTTTGCTGATTTACTATTTTAAAAATACATTGATATATTTGAGATTTAGTCTCAGTTGTTCTTAATCCAATTCATGAGTACTCTCCAGAAGGATGATCCCTTTCATTCCCAAACTAGCTATTGAGAGGAAACTAGGTTTTGGTAGTTTTTCCTTGATTTATTGCAAGCTGAGCCAGCTAGAAGGTCAACCTAGGACTGAGAAGATACAAAGTCTCACCTCTGACACCTGGCTGAATCACAATTTTTCATCTCTATTTCACAATTTGTGTCTCCCAACATACTTCCCAGAGAAATATAATTTATAGCAGAGTCAAAAAGAGAAAGAAAAAAAAAAAAACAAGAGTTCTAAAAGCTAGCCAACACAGCACCAAGTCCTACATTATATATTTTCCCATTTCCTTATGGAAGGAAAGTGGTTTTGTCCAAAGAAAGGACAAAACTATAGGGATTGACTAGTTATACAAAGAGATCAAGAATTCAACTCAGCCAATAGAGCATTCTCCAGAGTTGATCATTCTGGGAACTCTCTACCTTCTGTACCTGCACATTATCAGGTGTGTGTGTGTGTGTGTGTGTGTGTGTGTGTGTGTGTGTGTGTGTGTGTGTTTGTGTTTATGTATTTTTTTTGCAAGGCAATGAGGTTAAGTGAGTTGCCCAGGGCCACACAGCTAGGTAATTATTACGTATCTGAGGCCAGTCTAAAATTCAGGTCCTCCTGACTCCAGGGCCGGTGCTCTATCCACTGCAACACCTAGTTGCCCCATGTCTATGTGTTTCAATTAAGTAGCAGTTCACCTTCAAAAAAAATCTGTATTTCATTTAATTTTATCCATGACTCAGACATTTAGTTGGCAGATCTATGGTGTCTTGTGAGTGCAGGACAAAATTGTGGCTGGGACCCAGGGTGATGGCTCTTTTCCCCGTGTTTATTTGAGCTCTGGCTACTCTTGGAATAGACATGCAGCTGGGAGAAAGGGATTGAAAAAGAACAAAAGGGGATATGAGGGTTTGAGACATCTGTTCTAATGAAAAATAAAACCAAGAAAGAGGCCTTTCCATCTTTTCTTCTTCAAGATCCATGACTTCATCATGGAACATTCCTTTGTGGTAACTCCTACAACCTGCATGGATCATCAGTTTCTCTTACAGATCTAGTCTTAGTTCCCTAGGATACTGCAAAATTGTGATTCGGCCAGTATGTGTCAGAGGTGAGGCTTTGTATCTTCTCAGTCCTAGGTTGACCTTCTATCTGGCTCAACTTTCTAACAGGAAAAACCCTCTACCAAAACCTAGTTTTCCCTCAAGAGCTATTTGGGGATGAAAGGGATCTTATTTCTGGTTTGTGCTGAAGAACTGGATTGAGAACAATGGAGACTAAATCTCAATCTAAACTCTTTAAAAAGTGGATAAAAGTGAACACGGAGATGGAGATATAAGAAAGACCTACTTAGTCATAGAACAAGCATGACCAAAGCATGAAAATTCATGCAAACACAAGCCATGGACATTTAATGTTTGCATGAATTGTAACATCTAACCTTAGCCCTCCAGGATGATGTCCTAAAGATTAATACTAGAAAAATAAATAAAATGAGTGCACACAAAGGAAAGAAGGAAAAAGTGATACTGTCAGTTATGAGTGGTCTCCCTAACTTGGAATATCAGAAGCATAGAGTCAGTAAGGATACCTGATTCCCTCTAGTACAATCAATACATCAATAGGATTCTCCTCCAGAGTATCTAAGACAAGTGGTTATTCTGACTCTGGTCAGAGACTTCCAGTAAAGTAGAACCAGTACTTCTAGAGAATGACCAGTTGATTTTTGGACAGCCATTAGGAAGGTTTTCCTTGTATATAGGCAGAGCTCAGAGGTATTGTAGGTTGGGTTCCAGACCACTGCAATAAAGTGAGTCATGTGAATTTTTTGGTTTCCCAGTGCATATAAAAGTTAAGTTTATTCTATACTATAGTCTGCAAAGTATGCAATAGTATTTCATTTTAAAACACAATGTACATACCTTAATGAAAAAATACTTTACTGCTAAAAATGCCAACCTTCATCTGAGCCTCCAGTGAGCCATAATTTTTTTGCTAGGGGAGGGTCTTGTCTCAATGTTGATAGATGCTGACCTATCAGGGTAAGGATTGCTGAAGAGTGGAGCAGTTGTCACAAATTCTTAAATAAGACAGCAGTGAAGTTGGCTACAGTGATTAACTTTTCCTTTCACTTAAAAACTTAGAAGCCATTGTAGGATTATTAACTGACCTAATTTCAATATTATTTTTCTCTCAGGCAATAGGAAGGCCCAAGGAGGAGTGGAACACATGCAACATTTATCTATTAGGCACACTATATTATATGGTCGCAGTTCATGGCAACCCGAAACAAATACAATATTAACCTGGATATCAGGCCAGGAGAGACATGCCCAAGGTCACACAGCTAGTAAGTGTCAAGTTTCTGAGACTGGATTCAAACTCCCATCCTTCTGACTCCAAGGTCAGTGCTCTATCCATTGCACCACTTAGCTACCTCACATCCAGGGCCACCTCCAGTCAACCTGATTCCTATCTGGGCACTGGACCCAGATGGCTCTGGAGGAGAAAGTGAGGCTGGTGACTTAGCACAGCCCCTCACTCAAATTGTATTCATGTGTTTGACATAGCACCACCTCCCTGATGTCATAGATTCTTTGAGAACAAAGGACAAATACTATTATCTTCACAATATTAACACCAAGATCACTGATCACAGATCACTATAACAGATGGAATTATAATGAAAAATCCTGAAATACTGTACTAATTATCAAAATATGACACAGAGATACAAGGTGAGCACATGCTGCTGGAAAAATAATGCCAATAGTCTTGTTCAATGTAGGGATACCACAAACCTTCAATTCGTGAAATAATAACAAACAACATGAGGTATGCTGGTAAAGTCAGAATTTACCTGCCTGTAATTTCCTGCCAATAGTCCTAATTCTGGCTTCTAGAATTAAGCAGAACAAATCTAATCTCCCAAATTACAATTAGGACAGATGGACTGAGGTTTTGTTCAAAAGACCTATAACATATCACCATCACCATTATTACCACCACAACCAAAGCATTATCTCCACCACCATTCTGCACCATGATTATCTTTTTTTTTAAGGTTTTTTGCAAGGCAAATGGGGTTAAGTGGCTTGCCCAAGGCCACACAGCTAGGTCATTATCAAGTGTCTGAGACCGGATTTGAACCCAGGTACTCCTGACTCCAGGGCCAATGCTTTATCCACTGCGCCACCTAGCCTCCCATGCACCATTATTATCATCAACACCACCATCTTCAGTACCATCTCCCATTATATCAGACCAACATTGGTCATCCTATTCCTACTTTATCAGGCCACTGGGTTTAGAGGGTTCTAGAAAAGATAGTAAGAATGCTGTCTTTACACAACACTCCTTCACTTTAATCCAAAATTATGTGCATGTCAACCTTTTACTTGATGTCATGATCTTCTTTGAGGAAGGAGGACAACCATCACAACAGTCATTATCATTATCATCAGTATGATCACCACAATGGACATTTGAACAGGGATCTAAAATGTGCTTTCTCCCTGCACTGAGATTACCATTCTCAAGTCTCAGGTACTTGTTGCCTCAGTAATGATCCACTTCCCTTCCTTTCATGGGTCTGATAGGCCCCTCTCAGGGTCCTATTTTTGTCAGAATGCTTTCCCAGATCCTCTATTTTCCTTCACCCTTTGGAAGAAGTTCTATATGTTTCCCAGTTTATAGACTGCCAGAATAGCACCCATGGCAGTGGCATCCTCAACTATTACTGCCTCCAATTCCTCTTGAATTTTCCTTGGCACTGCCACCACCACCATGACTCCAAACTGTTTTTGTCCTGGGTGAAAAAAGTCATAGCAATGGCTCTGCTAATGCCTCTGACAATCCTTCAAATCCTTCTTAAGTATTTTTTTTTCATTCCCCAGTTCCTTCAACCCATGCTTGTATGGTATGGCCTTGAATATCAAACACAAGAGTCTCCAGACCCCTCACTACTCCATTCGCCCTCCTCTAGACATAGTTATAAGCCATTTACAGATAATTGTTTGCAAAAATGAATATACTGGTAATTAATCAGCAAGTATTTGAATAACTTCTAACGTTTTACTCCTGAGAGTTGTTTAAACAAGAGTCAACCAAAGCCCTCTCAGTCAAATTTGATAAGTGAGGCTCCAGCCTCATTAAGGGCAAGTAAAACAAGGAAAATTCACAAAAGGCAAGCCTTTAGATAACAACAACAAAAAGCAGGCATTTGTGTTTTTCTGGAATTTTGGAGTTTACATAGCTCTTAGCATATTCACTGGTGGTACAGTAGAAGGAGACCTGGGCCAAGAGTCAGGAAGACTCATCTTTCCAAGTTCAAATCTAGCTGTCAATACTTACTGTGTGATCCTGGGCAACTCACTGAACCCTGCTTGCCTCAGTTTCCTCAATTATTAAATGAGTTGGAGGATGAAATGGCAAACCACTCCAGATACAAGTAAACCCCAAATGGACTCACAATGAATACACAACTGAATCAACTGAAGAAGAAGAACATGTTCATTGGCTCTTCACAACAACAGAGGGGGAGAAGATAGAGGCAGAGGATGAGAAAACTAAGGCTCAGAGTTAAATGTCTTGCCCAGGGTCACATACCCAATAAAGAGCTAAATCAATCAACTCTCCTGTTTTTTTTAAATGAGCTCTGGCAAAACCCTTCAATTGAAGGGGTTGGGGGCTCCTATTGGATCTGTCATTTGGAAACCTTACATTTCCATTCCCATCTTCTTAGGAAGCTTGGTGGCATGGAAGGGCAGGTATGCATTATTCTAAAGATGGAAATGACATATACCTTGATCTCTAGGAAAAGATATAAACAAACATTACTGATCAAAAGATATCCCTATTATGTTACACTGAAAAAAGTTTATTTCCATGGACACTTGAGGGTCACCAGATGTTCCTCCATGGTGAAATGTCTGGAAACAGTGCCAGAGAAGAATTAAAAGTATTATGATGTTCAGTCAGGAAAAGAGAAAAATGAAAAGGAACATGATAGTCATCTCTAAGTATTTTAATGGCTATCATGAGAAAGAGCAGGTCTGAGATTATTCTGCTTAAGGTTAGGATCAGAAGCAATGGGTTGAAAATGCAGTCGATTTAGGCTCAATGTAAGAGAACACTTCCTAGCCATTAGAGATGGCCCCAAAGAAGAATGGGCTACTAGATGAAATGGTGATTTGATGTTCAGGCAGACACTTGTTCTCAGTCAAGTTGTGAAGAGGATTTCTGTTGACATATAGATTAGAGGGGCGGCTAGGTGGCGCAGTGGATAGAGCATCGGCCCTGGAGTCAGGAGTACCTGGGTTCAAATCCGGTCTCAGACACTTGATAATTACCTAGCTGTGTGACCCTGGGCAAGCCACTTAACCCCATTTGCCTTGCAAAAACCTTAATATATATATATATATACATATATATATATATACATATATATATATATATGTATATATATATATATATTAGACTAGACAATCTCTGAGGTCCCTTCTGACCCTGAAATTCAATTATCTTCTCTGAAATAATAACAAAAATGAGATTTAAATTCTAAAGAGAGGTATAACTCAAGGGCTAAGAGAGATCTAAAGAGGCAAAGCTTTTGAGCTAGAGCTTACTAGATCTAACAAGATGGCGATGATTTCGATTTGAAAAGTTGGAAGAAAGGAGCATAAAAGAAAGCTATGCCAAATTAAAAATAAATAAAAACAAAAGCAAAGAGGCAGGAGGGTACAGAGGAAGATGGGTAGGCCAGTTTGACCCTAGAATACTCAGAAGAACTAGTAGAGGATCAAGTTAGAAGAACATTCAAGCTAGGGAGAGCCTTGAAGGATACATTAAGAAAATGCCATCACTGGAAGGGATTTCAGTCACCATCTATCAAGTTCACCCCTACCTGAGAAGGGAATCTTTCTTACAGCATTCCCAACAAGTTGATCATTCATCCTCTGCTAAACAATCTCTAACAAGAGGACATTCCCCACTTCTACATGTGGAGAGCTCTCCTCAGAGTAAGGTTTTTCCTTCAAGGAGCCAAAGTCTGCTTCTTCAATTTCCCTGCATTGCTCCTAGCTTTGTCCTCTGGAGCCAAGTAAAACAAATCTATTCCTTCCTCCATATGACATGCCCCTAAATCAGGGCTTTTTAACATTTTTTGTTCCTATGGCAATTTGTTGAAGCTTATGGACCCCTTCTCAGAAGAATGTTTTTAAATGAATTAACTAAAATACACAGGATTTCAAAGGAAACCAAAGGTTAGTGAAAAATGAAGATATAAATTTTTCCTTTCCAAGTTCAAAGACCCCCTGAAATCTCTCCATAAAATCCAGGTTAAGAATGGATGAGGGAACATAGCTAGCTATCCTGGAGCCCTTTCTTAAAATGCAGGCATTATAAACTCTGCTCCAAATATCAAAGACAGTTATAATGTTATTCTCCTGGCTAAACAGAAACAATTCTATCAATCAATCCCAGTTTGGCACACTCTAGTCCTCTCACCATGCAGGTCAACCAACTCAGGACAAACTGTAGCTTGTTAATGTTCTAAAATGGTGTACTATCACTATTATGAAGAGATACTTAAATAACTCAGAGCCATTCTCAACTCTAATACCATTTAACTGTTTAACCTAGGACAAAGTCACATGCTACCTGGGCTTCTGGTTTCTCATTATATATCAAAAAAGATACAAGAATGGATGACTTCTAATGAGCTTTCTAGGTCATAGGCTTATAGGCTTTTGAATCGAAAAGGATCTTTGAGATCAGCTGATCTCAAAGATTTTTCAAAGGAGGAAACTGAGGTTCAGAAAAAAAACAAAAGTATTTGACCAAGATTATATTACAGAGATGGGAATTCCAACCCAGACGTCTGCTGCTCAATCCCTAGATAAAGGACACTGAATGACAGAGGAGATAATTTCTTTAATTACAGTTTTATTAAAGATAATAGGATGTTGTTTAAAACTGGATAATCCTCCTGCTTTAAAACCAGTTGCTTCAAAATTTCAAAAGACTCATGATTTAATTGATACCTTTCTCTGGTAGCAAGCTAACAGAATTCATAGAATAACAGAATCTTGGAACAGGAAGGGCCCTGTAAGGCCTTTACTTCTATCCTTTCATTCCATTAAGGAGGAAATTGAAACATAACTAGACTACTCTAAGACCATGAACATAAAGATATGTGCTGGTAACCTTTGGCCTAGATTACTCTTTGGTCACCTTGTGAGTCTCCCTACCTCTATTTTGCCTTTTTTCTTACCCATATTTCACATAGCTACCAAAGTAATCTTCCTTATTAGTTTATGTATTTACCAAGTCTCTTAATCTCTCTGTCCCTGTTTCCTCATCTGAAAATGAGGATAATAACATATATGGCCTATTTCACAGTACTGTTGCGCGAAAGATACTTTGTTAACCTCAAATTGTGTGAGTTGTTGTTATGGTTCCTACTACATGAGTCTGATTATGTCCTTCTCTACTTAAAGGTCTGCAGTAACTTCTTATATTCATAGAACAAAATAGATGCTCTTCATTCCTTTCTGGACCCTATTCCTGACTTCTTTCTCCATAATTCCTTAGTGGTCTTCTCACCCCAGAACCTATTTTTACCACTCCTCCACGATTCTAGGCAGTCTTATCACACCACAAGAGCCTTCTACCCCATAGTCCCCTTTACCTGATCATTTATTTCTGGAATCTCCATTTTAAGTAAGATCCCAGATCAGATATATCACTCCTTCTTTCCTCTCTGGACCCTGGTTCTTGATTCTCCAGGTTTCTTGTTCCAATATTTCTCCTCCAACCCCTTTTCACCTTCCTTTATGTAATCTTATGTCAGTTTTCCCCATTAAAACATAAGCACCTTGTGGACAAGGACTGACTTTCTTTTGGCTTCTATTTGCAGCCCCAGTGTGTCTGGCTAAGTACATGCTATGTAAATTCTTTTTTTTTTTTTTTCTTGACTTGTCTTGCTCTGACACTCAAAACTCTCCTTTGTTTGACTTTAGATAACCTTTAAAGGCAAATTTTGTCCTATCCCCTTCACAAATATTCTCCCTAATTAGACAATTAAAGGTTCCTCGGCTTTAGTCTATTTTTTCTCCCATGGCATTCAACTGACACATTTTATTTAGATGTTATATATTCCATTATACATTTTATAATATGTAGTCTCTATATAGAATAAAACATTCTATAAACAGTTCTTCCAATTCTTTTTATACAATACTATATATACAAATATATCAATATATACATCAAATATATATATATGGATTTTTGCAAGTTTACACAACCAGGATGTGTCAGAATTGAGATCTGAACCCAGCTCTGTGTCCACATCCTCTATCCATTTTGCTAGAAAGTCTCTTAAATGAATTTATTCTATTTCTATTTCCCCAATGCATCCTCTATAATTATATATTGGTGTTCTCCCAGATTAGCTTTAGTCTTTGGAGCAACTAAGGTTTCTCCAGAGGAATTTCAACTATAAAAGGTCCAACTGTTGGCAAGAGCCTTCCCTTATTAATGATGCCATTTCCTCTCTCATTATTGGTGCTGAAATTACAGATTTGTCTCTGAAGTTCTTCTCAACAACTTGTCTGAACCAACTAACTGAAACTGGGGAGAAAACAGATAACCCCCTAGACTATTTCCTGCTTCCTTATCAAAGAGGACTGCATGGTTTGTTTCTCTGGGGGTTTCCTCTCCAGTCTAGTCGGCCTCCCTTTCCCACTCTATGACAGACCCCTGTCACACTTAATTAGTGAGCAATGGGATGGCATTTTTTGGACCTTGGTTTTCTGTTAAAGCTGTCAGACAAGTTTTCTGATTGGAGACCTTAAGTTGTCATTCAGCTGACAACATTTTCAAACTTAGCTCTCTAAAAGAAAACCTTGTATTTTTTTTTTTTGCCAAATGATCATAGACTTAGTGTTTAGAGGTCATGGAATCCAGTACCTGAAATTTTGCAGATAAAGAAACTGAGGTCTAGAAATATTGAAATCACATAATTTAGTAAATATTGGAAGCAGGAGTCAAACCCAGGTCTTGCTGAATCCAAATCCAGTCAAACCATATCAATGCCACATTTTGTACAATGGTTCACCAACTTGTTTTTAAATGACTCTAAGTATTGTCTGTTTTACCAAAGTCTTTAATCTATGTTTAATTCAGTGTTCCAATAAAAAGAGTCAGAAGATGGGTTCAAACCCTCCTGGTAACCTGGGGTAAGTCTCTGAACCTCAGTGTCTCTAATGGGGAGGAAGGACCTTAGAAAACCTGTCTAGCTCTAACCTGTGATTCCATATTTGGAGATATTTTGTTTTGGGAGAGGAACAAAAAAGAAGACCCCAGAAGCTTTCGATTTCATTGGTGCCATTGACCCAGACAGTCAACATCTTTGTGATTTAACATTCTAACAGCGGACCCTGACTGTTCGTCTAGTATCCCCAATGGATAGATCACCTCGGGCACATACACTTCAGCAAAATGGCCTCATTTCCACTCAACCAAGAATCTGCAATTTTACAGTCTCCAAGATTTGTTTACTTGATGGACCATAAAAACTCCTTAAGTCAAAGGCAATAGTATGTAAACATCTGAAGGCCTCAATTACTCTTTTCAGTTCCTTGGGAGGGACAGTTCCCTGCCTGTCTCCAACAGTGTATTTAATTTCAAAAGCCCAGGTCAGCAAAGTCTTTGGCCCCACTACAAGCTGCAGGAGAGAATTCAGAGGTGGGAAGGGAGGGTAGGAAGAGAGAGTTGGAAAGAATCTTGCTTAACCTAAGACAAAGTCAGTGGAAGAAAAGGGAGACAGGACAAAAAAAAAGTCAGTATGGAATGAAAGGAAGAAGAGCTAACAATAAGATTACAGGAGTTTTGAAATGATCTCTGCAAGTTTTTTTAGTTCATGTTGCATGCATGGAAACTGAGGTTCAGAAAGTTTAATTGCCTTGTCTGAGGGCACAAAGCTCATAGATATAAGAGCTAAGGTTTAAAATTTTTTCTTTTGATTCCAAATTCAGTGGTTTTTTTGCCCTGAGGAAATGAGACATGGGAGGGGGTAAATTTGGGTGGAAATATCTAAAGTGAGTGTTCTTAGTCTTTTTTAGTGTTGTGGATTCTTCTAGAAGTCTGGTGAAGTATATGAAACACTTCTCATAATTGTCTTTTTAAATGCATGAAATAAATACAGATGAACAATATATAGTTATCAAAATAATGGTGGGACTGGAGGGGGAAGAGTCATTGACCCCAGGTTAAAAATCTCTGATCTAGAATAAGAGGGGACTTTCCAAGGGGGGGAAAGAGAGAATCCAAGTTAGACAAACAAGGGAACCCATTGTCTACAGCTTCATTCTTGTAATAAACACTAGTTGACCTCCATTGACTCCATTGCTTTGGAAAACACAGGTAGGGAATGGGGGTGGGGAGAGGGGCTAATATCCATGTGTCCCCTCAGTCCTCTCCTTCCCAGGCTCAAGCCTAACATTGGACAGCTGTGCTCACACCTGTGGTCCACTACAACCACCAGCTGCTCTGCCAATCACCCTCCAGCTGGGAGCTTGTCAGATTTGAAGCACTGAGATGTATGTACAATGAAACTTCAGTCCCATCCTGCCTCCTTGAAGCAGATGGGGGACAATAGCCCTCGACTCTGACCTTCCTGACCAATATTTTGATAACTTCCTGACAGTTGCTGACCTCCCCTAGCTTGGTGAGATCTAGGTTCTGGGTTACTCATCAGTTCTTGTGAAAAAAACAATATTTTCCCTTCAATCTTTCAAGGATAAAGAAGTGGGGAAAGTGCAGAATTTAAAGGTGGGGAAGACCTGGATTCCAAATGTGTGACCACCAACAAATTGCTTGGCTTTTCTAGGCCTTAGTTTCCTCCTTTGTAAAATGGGAATAATAACTTGACGTAAATTACAACATGGATGGGCTCATGCAAGTAAATTTCTTTAATATTATAATAAAGTTCAGCTACATATTATTTCACTGGCATGGAATTCTCTTTACTGACAAGGAAGTGAATTCCTCCTATAGGACCTAGGAGATGGTGTTGGCTTTGATAAATTGCTATGACCAAAAAATACATCCTCTGGTCTCCCTCTTAGGATGAGCCTCTCAAGATTTAGTAGACTGGTCTTTCAATGGTAGACATAATCCATTCCCTAGCCCAACTCAAAGTTCATCATTCAGTGAAAATAGCATGGACTTGGCTTTCAAATCCAACCCCTACCTCTTTCTACCGTCATTGGTCAAATTACTTAACTTCTCTGGTCTCAGGTTCCTAGTCTATAAAATGAGAGGGTTGGTCTCTAAAGATCCTTCCAACTTAAAACTCATGATCTTATTACTAGATGGCTCCTTCCAGCTCTAAATCTTCATCTTTTATCACTTGGTAGTTCCTGTCAAAAGTTTTATGGTATCCTTAGTGCTACAAAGAACTTTATAAGCATTGTAGACCAAGGCAGTAATATAGATGTTATCAATTGTATAAATGTATACAATGAAACCCAGAGAGAATATGTGGAAATGATGAAATTTGAACTCAGTCCTTTGGGCTCCATGCCCAGCATTCTTTCCATTATACTACTCGATTACTGGCCAGTTGGCTAATCACATTCTTTTTATTCTTTTTTTCTGTGGGTTTTTTTTTTGTTTTTGCAAAGCAATAGGGTTAAGTGACCTTCCCAAGGTCACAGAGCTAGGTAATTATTAAGTGTCTGGGGTCGGATTTAAACTCAGGTCCTCCTGACTCCAGGGCTGGTGTGGTAGAACATTCCAAGCTTATGTTTGATTGGTCACAGGTGGACACGCTGTAATTTGACTCTAACATAATGATGTCATTTTGGTTTTCTTTAAGAATGAAGACAACCAATCAACCAACCAATCAACCAAATATCTATCCACTGTGCCACTCAGTTGCCCCAATATTATTTTAAAAATAATAATTCTGAGAGGTATAAGAACTCATGATTCCAGAGGACCAAAGAAGAATGCTACCCACTTCAGGACAGAGAGAGAAGATGGTCTAACATGCTAAGTGAGAAATGAATTTTTGGACTCGTCCAATGCGCTAATTTGGTTTCTTTTTGTTTTGGTTTTATTTTAGGTTTTTGCAAGGCAAATGGGGTTAAGTGGCTTGCCCAAGGCCACACAGCTAGGTAATTAAGTATCTGAGGCTGGATTTGAACTCAGGTGCTCTATCCACTGTGCCACCTAACCATCCCGGTAATTTGTTTTGATTAACTATATGTATATGATATAAAGTTTCTGTATTTTTTTACTTTGATTTTTTGGGGGGAATAGGAAAAAATGCTTGATACTTGAAAAATTAATTATATTTTATATTGTTAAGTTATATATATTGGGGGCAGCTGGGGGGTACAGTTGACTCTGGAGTCAGGAGGACTTGAGTTCAAATCCAACTTCTGACACTTAATATTTACTTAGCCGTATGACCTTAGGAAAATCACAACCCCAGTGCCTTGCAAAAAGAACAAAAAAAAAAAAATAGGATTTCTCAAGTCCATATCAATCCTAAACTTTTATAAATCTATGATCTGGAACTCAATTTACTAGGTGGGGAGATGGGGTGTCATTACTTTTGAGGCTCTAATTTATATTTTAAAAGCACTAAAAGCATTGACAAACAATTCCAAGTCATAGCAAGGGAACTGACCTAGCTAGCTGTCTTAAAAGACCTGAATTTCTGTGGGCCTGAGTTCCTCTCTATTTCCATGGGTAAGGGTAAAAATAGTAAATGTCCAATTAGGTACTCTATTGTGTTTTTGTGTGTGTGTGTGTGTGTGTGTGTGTGTGTGTGTGTGTGTGTGGTTTAAAGGGGAACGGAAAAAAGTGAGCAAGAGGAGGATGAAGATTGTTATGGGGAAGGCAAGGGCAGAACTAAGACCAGTAGGCAGAAGTTGCAAGGAGGCTGGTTGGTTGGTTGATTGGTTGGTTGATTGGTTGTTCTTCATTCTTAAAGAAAATCAAAACGACATCATTATGTTAGAGTCAAATTACAGTGTGTCCACCTGTGACCGATCAGACAAACATAAGCTTGGAATGTTCTACCACAGGTTGGGTACAAATAGACCAAGTGAATATTTGGGGTGGATTCTCTAAATTTGTGCATTTCGAAAATTCCTTGTCTCACTTCCATTCTGTTTTGCTCATAGAACACAAGAGCACACTATGATCTTTGGTTTTCCTAAGATATCAGGAAGAACTTTAAAAACTAGAACCATCCAGATCAGTCAGCTTTCTGAGATAATGAGCTCCCAATCATAAGAAACATTCAAGCACAGACTAAATTCCACTGACTTCAACTCAACAGACATTCATGACCAATTGGCAGAAATGTTATCAAGAGGCTTTTTACCCTGAATAGGGTAGAACATTGGATTAGGTGGATTTATGAAGTCTCTTCCAATGATAATGATAGATTGTAGTGGTTGGTGCAAAGGATAGAGTACTGGACCTAGAATCAGGAAGGACTGAGTTCAAATTCAGCTTCAGATACTAACTGGGTGACCCTGGACAAATTACTTAACCATGGCCTGCCTTAGTTTCTTCATCTGTAAAGGGGTAATATTAATAGCACCTACCTCCCTGTATTGTTATAAGGCTAAAATTAACTCCCTAAGGGTAGGAAGTAACTTATCTTTGTATCCCCAGTGTCTAGCATATATTAAATGTTTAATGATGATGTTTGTCCTTTGCTGTCAAAGACCATAGTATCGGGGTGGTGATGCCATGACAAGCACATGAATTGGATTTGAGTGAGGGGGACTGTGTGAGTCACCAGCCTCACTTTCTCAAGAACCACCTGGGTCCAGTGGCCAGATAGAGATCAGGATGACTGGATGTGAGGCACTCAGGGTTCAGTGATTTGCCCAAGGTCACATAGCTAAATAAGTGTCTGAGAATGGGTTCAAACTCCTGTCCTGCTGACTCCAAGGCCAGTGCTCTGTCCACTGCACACCCTAGCTGCTAGATGCTTAGTACTTGTTGAACTGAGTATTCCACAGTATATAGTATGTTAAAGTTAACAAAGTTATTCCTCACCATTCTGGGAGATCAGTATTATCACTCCCATTTTAAAGATAAGGAAACTGAAGTTCAGAGAGATTAATTTAGCCACGGTCACACAGGTAGGACTCAAAACCAGGTGTATATGAGGTTGTCATATGAGAATCAGTTGAAAAATATAGATATGTTTAGTCTAGAGAAGCCTTGGTGATGAAGCAAAGGAGGAGGTATATGATAACTAGCTTCATGTATCTGAAGTTTTCATATAAAGGAGTGATTTATCTTGTTCTGTTTGATCTCAGAGCACTGATGATTAAAAATTGCAATGAGAGGTAGTGAGTTCCCCCTAGTCTGCACCATCCATGGAGTTCTTCAACAAGAGGCTGGATGACCCCTTGTTAAATATGCTGTATTACATGGAAACAAAGTAAAGACTGACAGATTGCTTTCCATGGAGGGGTGGGGGGAGGGAAGTAAGATTGGGGGAAAATTGTAAAACTCAAATAATATCTTTAATAAAAAAGAATTAATTTAAAAAATAAATAAATATGCTGTGTTATTTTTGAGTACAGATTGGATAAGATGGCACCTGGGCACCTTCTAATTCAAAGTCTGTGATTCCTTCTCCTGATCCCAATTCCAACATGTTTTATATTGTGCTCCCTTTCCATGATTCTGTGACTTAAGAGACAGTCAAGTAGCAGCGAAATTCCCCTCCTCTGAGGAGCCATAATCACTATCCACAGGAGGGAATTTCCTGCAACCGGTTCCATGCTCCACCAGCCCCTTCCCTTTTCTTCATGAGCTCACACATCTCTGATATGGTAACAGTTCTACCCTCAAAGGAGAAAAATTTCTGGCCATCTTAACCCAAACCAAAAAAATCCACCCAACCTACAATCATTGGTTTTTGGTCTCCCCACATCTCACCCTCCATCTATTGGGAGCTAAACCTCTCAAATCTTAGACTGTTGAATCTCCCAACTTCTGAGAACTGGGGATTCCTTGAATATACAGGTACCAGAAGCTTCTACTGATCTCCAGCTGGTCCCTCCCCATGGCCTGGGTCAAAGTGCACAGACGTCTCTTATCAAACTTTCCATGTCCAATCTTTTGTACACAGCTGGGCCAAGGTTTCCAGGGTTTGGCTCTGAACCAAGGGAAACATAAGGCAATTCCACTGTAGCAGAGGCTATATAAGGAGAAACAGCTCCCTCTGGTCCTAAATTTCCATTCTTAGATCAAAGGATATAAATTTGCAGTTCGAAAGGACTTTAGAGAATACCCAGGCCAACACCTTCATTTTACATACAAAGACAAGAGAAGGTAAATGGCTTGTCCAACAGGTGGTAAATGGTTAAACTAAGATTTGAACCCACATCTTCTGACTCCAAGTCCAGAAGTCTTTCCAGTATATTCAGTCAAATCAACAAGCACTTACTATGGTTCAGTCACAATGGAGAAACAAAGAAAGGGCAAAATCAGTCTCTGGCCTTGAGGAATTCACATTTCTAATAGAGAAAAGACAAAGATTCATGTCCATCTTTTGATTCTGAGGAAATTTTCCTTTATGAATAAATGAGACATGGAATTTCCAAGTCCAGTTGGTGTTCTTGGGCCTCCTAGGGCCAGTAGTATACCCAGCTAGAATAGGATAGGGCCTTAACTGAGTGTGCCCCGATCTCAGAATAACACCCCTCTTCCTGAAATGCCACCATTAGCATTTCATTCCAGTGAGGTATTCCTTTCTCTAACCTCCTCTTTTAAAATACAAATTGGCAGGGCAGCTAGGTGGTGCAATGGATAGAGCATCAGCCCTGGAGTCAGGAGGACCTGAGTTCAAATACAGCATCAGACATTTAAAAAACTGCCTAGCTGTGTGACTTTGGGCAAGTCACTTAACCCTGTAGCCTTCAATTAAAAAAAAGAATAAGTAGAAATTCAGTAAAATACAAATTGGCTTGAGTGGGTCAGTCATTCAATCAAGGAGTCATGCTAGAAGCTGAAAGATACAAAGAACTGAGAGGAAATATCCTTATCAAAATAAAATCTGAGTCCTTTTTCCTTTAGTTCTGCATTCTGGGACCAAAGAATTTACATTTTTATCAGTGATTTAGATAAAAGGCATAGATGGCAAGCTTACCAAATTTGCTTATGAAAAAACTTGGAAGGATAGCTAACACATGGAATGATAATCAAGAATCAGAAAAATCTGACAAGTCAAGATCCAAAGACCAAAAACAGGGATAATGGGTAGATTGCAAAGACATCAATTTAGGCTTGCTATAAGAAAACACTTTAAAATAATTAAAGTCACCCAAAAGTGAAACAAGTTGCCTTGGGAGGTAGCAAGTTTCTTCTCATTGGAAGTCTTTCAAGCAAAGACTAGATGACCAATTTCAGGGCATTCTGCTAAGGGCATCACTGGATGGCCTCTGGTGTTTCTTCCAGATGTGAAATTCCATGTTTCTCTGATGCTACTGCTGCCCTGTAGGGCTAGGCAGAATAAACTTAATCCATTCTCTCAATAACACTTCAAATTCTTGAAAACAATTTCAATGTTCCTCTTTGCATCCCAGGAGTTCTCTTTTTTCAGGCTAAACATCACCATCTATGCTTCAACCAGCCCTGTTAAGGCATGAATTTAAGATCCTTCGCTATTACAGTTGCCCAACTTTCAGTGGTCTCCAGCTTATCACTATCCTCCCTAAAACATTGTACCCAGCACTTAAAAACAATATTCCAAATGTGATCTATGAATAAGCCTATCCAGTCACCCATGTTAAGTAGGAAGGGAAGGGAACTGGGAAATAACCGAAGGGAGAAAAAAGGAGGTCATCTAAGCCTCTAGACTCATGGGGAGTACACCTGGCCCATTCACTTTGGGAGAGAGGACATTAAACCAGGATAAACTATCATAAACCAGCATGGAATTAAGGAGAGACCTTTTAAAGAACAAGGAAGTGATTCTTCTTCTGGATCCCTGGGAGACCTCTGGTATGTGAAGCCAAGGAGCTAGGAACAAGGGATTTTAGAAACAGAAATACCTAGATCTGTATTTCTGAGTTGTGATAGTCAGGGCAGGAAATCTGAGGTAGAGAGTTGAACCCCTGGGAAAGAAAGGGTATTGCCATTCACTGAAAGTTAAAAAAGACTTAAAAAGTGAGGGCTTCAAGCAGAGCAAAGAGGATAGCAAAATGACTATAGAAGAGAAGAGCAATTAGAGTCATATGGGAGAGCTGCCAGAGATGTCAACTGCAGGAGAAGGGATGCTATGTAGACATCCAAAGGAGAAATGATATGGAAAAGCATCTCCCAAGCACCCAAGCAATAATTATTCTGCACGTGTGTCTTAGAGGACAGTTGCTGTTTTTTATGGTTTTTAGTCATTCTGTTTGCTTTCTTTTACCTTTAAATTAACCTATTCATGTGTTGAAACTTGTGAAATTTTGTGCTTGTAAGGGGAATTGGTAACTACTCCCAGGATGTCAATGTGGGTGGGGGAAAACTTCAGATGCTGAAGTACCAGGTTATCTAAGTGAGGGAGGATTCCAGAGAACTGAGAAATACCCCCAAAGTATTCCTGGGCCCTTTGTGCCAATAGATACAAGGGTAATATAGAGACTATGATTTGGGGTACTCATTGATCACCAAACCAACAGTCCTCATCAGGGCACTGATTCAAAAAGAGATAAGAAGTTCATTTATGGGTCTTGTAACATCCACTTTACTTATAGTCATTTCCAGGAAAAAAAAAAGCATATTGAGGGCAGAGAGAAAGAGGAAACCAAGGATTTGGAATTTCTCCCTCTCACAGGACAAGTAGAATGGAGAATACAGGCAGAAGGCAGGGTCCTGAAAGGCTAATTGTCTTCTGTCTGTGGATAAGAGAACCCTCAAAAACATGTATCTGGATTCAAGGAAGAAAGCTACAGGTACTTTGCTAAAAAAGAAAAAAAAAATTAAAAACTGTCAGATCTGGAAGCTGGAGCACCACAGATTCAGATTCATAGATTTGCAATCAGAGTTGGGACTTCAGAAAATATTGTATCAACTCCTTTCCCCATTTTTACAGATGGAAAGTTACCCAGAGAGGATATGACTGACCCAGCCACCAAAGTTACCCAGCTGGTTATTTATAATCGGGACCAGATCACTGGTCTGCTGGAACCCAATAGCCAAGGGCTCTTTTCATTTTTCCAAGAGCATACTTACTTCTAGGGAAACCCTGTGAGAATTTGAATCAATACAAATATTAAACTTTTAAAATAAAGGAAAAGGAAAATAAAAGAAAGAAAATAGTCAAAAACCACTTTTGATTTTAACTCCCTTAACTCAACCCTTTTCTTTTTTTAAGATTTCTTTTTCATCCACAATGCCCTAATTGTTCCTGTGAAAAATGAACCATGAGGAACTGAAACAAAATTTGCCTCTCTATTCAATGGAAGAGCTTATTGGAATATGTCTTATGACTCTTCTATCTCCATCTCTGAAAACTTGGGCATAAGGAGTAAGTACCCAAAGCCACAGCATCAGAATTCGGATTTGAAGGTAGGTTCTCCTGACTCCATTATCCAGTACTCGGATCCTCCTTGAGGGACTATTAGGATTTTTTGGTTTTCTATTCTGGCTCATAGTAGGTGCTTAAAAGATTTGTCACATGATTAATATAGATCTATGTTTAGTATTATTATACAGGAAGAGCATCTATTAGATTGCTTCAGGGGAGGGGAAAGGAAAAGGAGGGAGAAAAATGTAAAGCTCAAAACCTAGTAAAAAAATGATTGTTGAAAATTACCACTGCATGTAATTGGAAAAGTAAATAAACAAAAATATTTTTAAAATGTTGACTTGAATTGGTTGAATGAAAGATGTACAAGGAATAAACCCAATCTCCAAAAGTTTCAAATCAAAACTTCAGTTTTATTCCACTCATTATCACATGAAGCCAAGGCAGGCAATCTGTGAGAGGGGCAGAATTCTTGAGCCCCTGCCCATTTCCCTTATGTTAAATGGCCACACACCCATCTGTGGGCCCAGGGAGAGGCCAGGCCTAAAACAATGCTGGCTCTCAGACCCTTGGGATGAACAAATGCAGGAAGGGTATGCTGAACCAGCAAGTACAGTTTGTGGTTCTCCACAATAACATATCCCACCTCGCCCCCACACCTCCTTTCCCCCTGGCCTCAGGAAACCAAGGAAAGAAAATTCATAGTATTGAAATTAAGCCAAATTAACTGGTAAGTACTAGGTGGTCTTACCCTAGAAGTCATGAATTTTAAAATATGTGTGTGTGTGTGTGTGTGTGTGTATTTATTAACTGAATTTCAATATATTGATTTCCTTTGACATTTTATTTTTTTATTTTAAACATTTAATAATACGATTCTGAGAAGGGCTTATCACCAGACTACACAAAATTTAAGAACCCCTGGCCTACAAGGATAGAGGTATCAGGAATAAGTAATTAGACAGAAAAGCAACTTTAACATCAGGTCTTTCTCCAAAGCCAGACCCCTAGGTCCAAGAGCTGCAGAGAATCATAGACTAGAGTAGAGCATAGAAGGGAAGAGAAAAGATGTCTTTGCCTGAGCCAACTGATCATTGGATAGACCCAGCATGGGAGAGTCTTCATTTTCCTTTCCCTCCCTTTGCTCTCCTCACACACCACATGTACACTCCTCTTTCATAGTAGAGTATTGAGAAATGAAAACTAATCTGCTTTATATTCTACTAGAAATCTCCACATCAACTCTGGACATCTGGAGGGCTGAACGTGGAGTGTGCAAAGTGGGAGCCTGGGATTTCATCTGCCTACACAGAGTGCAAATGATCGCAACAGTCCCAGCCCTGGTCTCTCGCTGCTGACTCTTTCTAGCATCTGTAGATTCCATTCGTCTTTTATTTTTACATTCTTAATCAGAACTGATTTCCATTTGGGGGCCTTTTCTCCTGTGCTTGGCCAGCCCTGTCATTTTCTCAGCAAAATGTCTGCTTGGCTGGTTATAGATTCATTAAGGGATATCCTTGTAAGATATTTCCTCCCATCTGGCCAAAAGATGACAAGCTATTGAATTCTATGAAATCAAACTGTCCAGTTCTCCAATATCTACCTCCTCATCAATCTGGCTCAGTTTTCCACCTTGCCATCTACCAAACCAGCAAATGAGAAGAGAAGCAAATCTAGGGCTCTTGGCAGTTCATAGATGATGATAATTAAATGAGAATTCCATTCTACAGAGGAGAAATAACAGGCTCAAGTCTGGAACATAGAGCATGTCTCCTCACCCCAAAAAGGGATAGACCATAGTGATCATCTAATCCATTTATCCCCTTCTTCCTCTTGCTCCACTTCATAGATGAGGAAACTGAGTCCCAGAGGCCAAATGACTTATCTCAGACTTACATAGCAAATAAATGGTCATGATGGAACTAGATTCTAATTCTCCTGAGTCCCAGGACAGTGGTTCTATATTCTAGCATACTATTCTGCTCCTTCTGCTGAATTCTTGAAGCACTGAGGTGAGACATCAACCTCTCTGAAAAAAGCAACCCCATTTGAGCTGCCACCTCTCCAAGGTGCTGACTGATAGGCTACCAAAAGGGTGGGAAGATGGACAGGGTGTGATGATCATGGGGTTTTAGAGTAGGAAGAAACCAGGTCCTCTAATCTGTCCCTTTTACAATTAAGGAAACTGATTCTTAGGGAGAGGAGGTAACTTGTTTAATTTAAGGTCACAAGTATTGCTTATAATCTAAACCTGGGTGGTCTGGCTCCAAATATAGGGTGTCTGTTTTGGCACCTTATTCCAAGTTAACTTAAAATATAGTTTCTCGGGGTTGAAAGGGATCATGGAAACAGAGATATAATTCTGGAAGGGAAACTCAGAAAGCATCTAATCCAATCTCCTAATTTTGACAAATGAGAAACTAAGAACTAGAGAGGTTAAGTGTCTCAGGAAGAGACAGTAGGAAGGACAAAGTCAGGATTTGAGCTTTATCTCAAAAACCACTTAGTCCAATCAATAACTGAACAAAAATTTCTTCTACAATTTCACAGATAATTAGGGGCATCCTGCTTGTGTCTAGATTATAACCATCTGGAGGGCAGGGATTTTTGTTGCCTGCTTTTATACCTCAGTGCTTAGCACATAGCAAATATCTAATAAATATTATTGATTGATTGAGCTTATTGATTTATTGATGACTCCTAGTTACTAGGAATCCAAGGTAGCCCACTGAATTTTGGAATAATGTTATATGTTAAAAAGGTGGGTTTTTTCCCATTATATTTATCTGAAATCTGTCTTCCACTTCTTGCATAGCAGAAGTCCTGAGCTGCCATGAAGCCTTTGTTTGAAGAAATGCATCTCAACTTCTCATCTTACACCTAGAGAGCCCATCCTTGCAATCTATTGACTTGTATAACAAATTTTTGCTTTTGACTCTCCTTTATCATTGGCTTCTTAGAGTTTCTTCCAGTTCATGGGAAAATACAGGGAAGGGTGAGTTTGTTTAAATTAATACCTATTAAAAGGGGCATCTGGATGGTGCAGTAGATAGAGCATCTGTCCTGGAGTCAGAAGGATCTGAGTTCAAATCTGGCCTTGAACACTTGACACTTGCCAGCTGTGTAACCTTGGACAAGTCACTTATTCCTGAATGTCTCATATCTCCAGTGGTCCTGATCCATATCTGGTCACTGGACCCAGATAGTTCTGGGGCTGGTGACTTAGCAGTCTCTCCTAACTGAAATCCAATTCATGTGCATGTCACCTCCCTGATGTCATGCTTTTCTTCAAGATTGAAGGACATCAAAAACAATAACTCATTAAGAACTATATATCATAAATTGTGCTGAACAAAGAAATTACAAAACAAAAGTGAAAACAAAAACAGTTCCTGTCCTCAAAGAGCTTACATTCTAAAGGAAATCATTCTACCAAAAATCTGCTAAACCCTCTCAGATAAAGGCAGTTTCTTCTTATCAGTTAGGGTCTCTAGCTCATGAGTCAAACCAGAGAATCATAGAATTTTTCAAATTAGCATTTTCCAGTCCAATTATTCTTCTTTTGTCAGTATCCCACTTTAAAGAAAAGGAAACTGAGTCCCAGAGAAGTAATTTGTTCAAGGCTGTAGTCAAGGGACTATAACTTAGATCTACAGAGATCATTATAATTATCATTCCAATTTTAAATATAAGGAAACTTAAGTGATTCACTTGAGGCCACACAACAGGTGTCAAAAACCAAATTCAATCTAAGCAATCCTAGCTCCAAGCTGAGTAGTCTGTCCACCAGGTTTCCTAGTGTTTCTTAGTTTAAAGATTCAGCCCACCCCTAATAGCATCCCAAGCAATTTCTCTGACAAAAGCCCAGTGGAAGATTTAGTCTCCTTGTCAACAATGAATGAGACCTTGAATTTAGAGTCAGCATCCAAAGACATTGTTTCCACATGGCAAAGTTCACAGAATCTAAGATTTTGAACCAAAAGAGATTTGAAATGCCTTCTAGTCCAACTCCCTTATTTTTCAGATAAGGAAACCGAGTCCCAAATAGATCCAGTAAATATCAGTAGAGAGATTTGAACTCAGGTCTTTCTGATTTCAAGTTCAGCATCTTATGCTTTAACTCAGACTAAAGATCCAGAGTCCTGCCTTTTAACACCCAACACCCTCACAACATCTCTGACGGTCGTGAATGACAGCTTGGATTTATCATCAGGGTCTAATGATTATTATTAAAAATTTCATTTAAATTACTAAGATAGTGAACTTATGCTTTTTTTTTCAAGTAAAGAAGGACCTTAAAAAATCACTAAATCCAAACATAATTTTATAAAGGAGGATACTAAAACCCAGAGAAATCATATGATTTGCCCAAAGTTTCTTAGGCTAGCTGATTTCACAGAAGACCAAAACTGTGTTTATAAAAGCAAACATGGACAAAAGTTATCATCAAAATATATGTACATGGGGCGGCTAGGTGGCACAGTGGATAAAACACCGGCCCTGGAGTCAGGAGTACCTGGGTTCAAATCCGGTCTCAGACACTTAATAATTACCTAGCTGTGTGGCCTTGGGCAAGCCACTTAACCCCACTTGCCTTGCAAAAACCTAAAAAAAATATATGCACATGCAAAACATACATACAAACATACATATAGAGTATTACAGTTTAAGCTTTAGATTAAATTTAAGGTCTAAAAATTGCACTAAGACTTTTGGGACATACTTTAAAAATGTTTTGGTTCTTAAAGCACATCATGTCTAGAGGATCAGTTTTGAAAGTCCAGAATTCTAGGTTCAGATCCCACCTCTGACACATGCGATAGTCCAAATGGTCAAAGCATTTAATGTCTCATTGCAACCATGCAATACTCTAAGGCAAAAAAATTACAATCAAGTTCCCCTGTGCCAATCTGTTTTGGTAGGAGTTTCCACACTGGGAATTCCCTGAACTAATGAAACTAAAAGTCTATCTGCCCCAAACTTCATGGAAATTAAAGCACACATGCAGGCTATATTTCCCAAAAGGCAACCATATGCCTTTAATTCTAGATCTGACCCAATCCTGGATAACCCTCCATTGCCCATAGTTAACCTAAGAGTTACCAAAAGAACCGCATCCTGTCCAAGACCAAAGGGCATGGAATGTTCTCTTCATCCACTTGGAGCACTTTCTAGATAGTATCCATGGTCAGTGCTTAATTAGGAAACAGACCCTCCTTCTTAGAGGACCTATTGAGCTTCAGGCATGGTTCCATCTTGGTGGGTTGAAAAACAAAGAGAGGAATTCCAGGAGGAAATGAAGCAATGAAGAGTTAACACAACAGCTTAGCCCTTTGTACCCTAGCTTTATTAATCAAGGAAGTCTAATTAGCTTGAGAAGCTTCATCATCACTGCCAGAAGCTATCATGCTAAATTCTAAACCATTCTGGTTCCATTGTAAGCCGTTGACTATGCCAACTTTACAGTAAATGTCTTGTAGCAGTGGAATAAGTGACCTGGTATTTAACCAAACCAATCAGTTCATCTATTAAAATGAAGGGTCAGACTTCAATGACCTACAAGTTTCCTTCCAGTGCCAAATCTATTTTCCTAGCATGCTAAAATATAAATTAATAATGCAAAGTCTTCTCATTCCAGTATAAGATTTTACCATCTACTCCACCACTGCAGCTTGGGTTCTTTCCCCTACAGTTAACCATTCTTCTATACATTGTCTTCCCCAATTAAAAGTGGGAGCTCTTTGAGAGCTATCTTTTTCTCTCTGTATCCTGGTGCTTAATAAACATTTAGTGCTTATCAATTTTTTTTATTTCTTAGTTTAATCATTTTTCCTTTTGGAAGACCAGGCTCCTCATCTATTTCCAATATTGCCCTGGATGGTCTTGTTTCATAAAATGAATCTTGCTTATTGGAATTCTCATAAGGTTTGGCACCAGAAGGGACCTTAACCACCATTTATTTTCAACTCCCTTATTTTGGAGATAAGAAAACTGAGGCTCCCAGAAATTAAGGGATCTATTCAAGAAGACAGAGAGAACAATGAATACAAATATTCTTAGTCCAAATCCAGTGCTCTGACAAGAGTCTGTTTTTCCCCAGTAGCTCATTCATATTAACCCAACCTTTGTACTAAAATCCTACTGGACCAAAGTGGTCCTGGAAAGCCATTGCAATCTTCCCTTTGCTACATTTTGGGCTAAGGTAGGAATGTTATTGTTCATTTATAGCTCTTCAAGCTATATTTTATTGTTATATTGGGGGGGTTGGTTTTTTGGGGGCAAGGCAATGGGGTTGACTAGCCCAAGGTCACACAGCTAGGTAATTATTAAGTGTCTGAGGTTGTATTTGAACTCAGCTCCTCCTGACTTCAGCGTCGGTGCTCTATCCACTGTACCACCTAGCGGCCCCCAATGTGTATTTTTAAATTTAGATTTTAGATGTTTTAGTCAAATATCACTCTCCTACAGACTTACTCATCATCCATTTCCCTGTGAGCTGGAGACTTCACTTGAAGCAGTAACAACATTTATGTAACACATTTGGGTCTCACTGTACTATAACATCAGGATAGCTAGGTGTCCCCAGTGGACCTGGAGTCAGGAAGAGCTGAGTTCAAATATGGCCTCAGACCCTTGCTACCTATATCACTCTGCACAAGTCACTTCACCTCAATTTCCTCATTGGTAAAATGAGCTGAAGAAGGCAATAGCAAACCATTTCAGTATCTCTACCAAGAAAACCCCAAATGGGGTCACCAAGAGTCAAACAGGACTGAAATGACAACCATGTTGTCTCTCAATATGACAGGAACGACTAATTGATTAATATTCCCAATAGAACTAAGATAAAAACCCACCCTGAACCTTTTTTTTCAAAGAGTGCTTTTTGTTTGAGAACTTCAAGATTTAACTTCAAAAGCTCCTACAAGGGTTTACCTAAGCTCCTTAGAAGTAACCTCTAAATATCAGCTTATTTGTCAGAATGAAGGTTTGAAGAGACCTTCCTAGGTCTCAGGAGTCCTGTCTGGTCTTTGCAAAAGCCTCGCTGCAAAAGAGAAAAATTGCTTTGTTGTATGTAACTTTAGAAGGAAGAATGGCTTCTGAGGTGAGCATGTCTATGGTCTCCTTTTCCAATTAAAATGAGATTTTTTTTTCCCTCACATAGTCCCATTATTTCAGCTCGATGACCCAGACCACATTTGCACAGAAAGTGTTTTATTTCGTTTTCCCTTCAAAGCTTTACAGAATTCTAGGCTTCACAATCTGACTTCTGGGAAAGACCTCTGATGCCAACTTATATGAAATGCCTAAAGGAAGTAGACATTTTCCCCTTATGAGCATTTGAAAAACATTCAACAAAACACACTTTTAAAACCATTGTATATAGTATTCTCCACAGCAGATGCTCCTACACAGCTGCCTTCCCCTCCACTCCAAGCCTTCTTTCCAATTATATTTTTTCAGGATTCATGAGACTCCGTAATCTGCTGCTGCTAAACATACATACATACATACATGGTTAATTTTATGACTTAGTAGTCAATATAGTGATTGAACTCGGTGACCTACCTAGCTATCTCTTCTCTTCCCCCTCCAACCCCTCTACTTTTCATACATGATGTGAAGGCTCAGATCATGACCAACAAGTCTCATAATGGCCTACTCTCAGCCACACAATCTCTTCCCCCTCACCACCACCATTGTATTATCATCTTTGAAAACAAAACTAGAAAAAAAATTTTTAATAGCCTTCATCAGGAAAAGAATGGGGAATACCATGAAATCCTAGAATTTTAGGAAGTGAATTAGAAAGTTATAGAAAGAAGAAAGCAAAGAATTAACCCTGGGTTAGTTAAAGAGTGAAAAAACAGGAAAGGTAAATCATCAGGCGTATTCAGACCCAGCCAGCTAAGCTGATGTTCCCTATGAATGTTTGCAACTAGCAATTATGATCCTTCCAGCTCTGAAGCACATTGACCTTCTTCCCCCAACCCTCTTGATTGTTCAAGAAGTCCCCTCCCTCAACTCCCACATTCTTTCCAATTCTGGAACCATAATCAAATCAAAACTGTCATTGCTACAGGAAAGGATTTGCCAATCTATTCTCTATGATTTCATTTATTATCCTAGTAACATTCCAAACTAAAACACCACTCTCTGGTTATGAATTCATATCTGTCACCTCCCTAAGAAAGTCTTTGAGAGCAGTTATTGCTTATACTTTTAAAAAAATGTATGTCCCCTAAGATTAGCACATGTTTTTTAGTAAATGGTTATTTATTTATTCATGACATCCTTGAATATGTGACATTCTCTTTCCTAGAATACATTCAAAGATAGATAGATATCTTTGTCTATATAGATATAGGTCTCTATATATATCCATATCAAATATGTATATTTTTGTATATACCCATATATCACACACACACACACATATATATGTCAAATTAAATTTCATCAAAGTGTAGACCTCCCAGCATGGAAATTCCCTTTAGGAAGGCTGTAATATTAAGTCACAGGGAGCTGCCTACAGTCCCAGGAGGTTAAATGACTTGCCCATAATAATCTAGCTAATATGAGTGAAGGCCCTTGAACACAGATCTTTCTGGTGCCAAGATTGGTCCTCTATTCACTACTGTTTCTCAACATAGTCTCTGTTGACAAGCATCACTCTGAAACCTATTGCCTCCAGCTTAGCACAGGCTTTGTCATCAAAGGTTGAGAGTCCTTCAGCCAAGGACACTGAAGGGTGTGATGGAAAAGAAAACCCAGATTTAGCTTGCTCTGCTGATTAAGAGCCAGAGAAGACTCTTAGATGAGAGCAATGTCCAAGAAACCATAGCATAGCTATCTCAAATGGCAGAGCTGCTATTTTGAAATCTTGTGTTTCTGGTATTGACCTACAAACATGTACAGGGAGTAAGAGCAATGAATTCATTGGTGCCAAGAACTCTCATTGAGGAAAGTCATTTTTTTTAGGTTTTTGCAAGGCAAATGGAGTTAAGTGGCTTGCCCAAGGCCACACAGCTAGGTAATCATTAAGTGTCTGAGGCCAGATTTAAACTTAGGTACTCCTGACTTCAGGGCCAGTGCTCTATCCACTGTGCCACTTAGCCACCCCAGGAAGTCATTCTATCAATGCAGATTGAAACTTAAAATTTTAGAAAATTGTCTGGGGATGCTTAGGAGTTAAGTGTTACACAATGAATGTATATATCAGGGTAAGATTTGAACCCTATTCTTCCAGACTTTGATACTGGCCCTCTATCTACCATGGCACATTGCCTCTCATTTTGGGCACTGACCTGGGAGACAGGGAACTGGATTCTGATTCACATTAGAAGACTGACTCACTATATAGTTTTGAGTACATCACTTTGTGAAGTACTGAGCCACTGTTTCTTCATTTATCAAAGGAAGCCAAAAAATACCTATCCTACCTACCCACAGAGTTTTGAGGATCATGTTAAATAATGAGTGTAAAAAAGTTTGGAAGAGCTATGGTTTCCACTTTTTTATGATTTCTGCTCTATTTTTGAAGGGATTGGAAAGAGCATAAGAAATAGTATAGTACAAGATAAGAAGTTAAGATGAAAATAAAATGGTGATCTTAAAAAAAACTTAAAAAGAGAAGTTCTTTGGGGCACCTGAGTTGAGCAATGGGTCTAGGCAACAAGTCTCATTCTCAGCTCCTTGTCAGAATGGAGAAAAGTAGAAATATGTTGAATTTTAGAGTCTTCCCTTTTTGACAACAGAAAGCATACACATTCAGACATAATGTTTTTCTGTTGCTAAACTCAAGCCAGGAATTTTATCATGTGGGTCAGAGGCTTAGATGATTTAGAACTAGAAGTAACTTTAGAGATCAATTTGCCCAACTTCATCATTCTACCCAAGAAACAGAAGTGACTTGCTGCCACAATCACACAAATAGCAAGTTACAAGTCAGGATTCAAATTTCTGACTTCTGACTATAAATCCAAAGTCCTTTCCATTCTTCCCCAATGTCCAGAAAAATGAACATTAAGTAACAAAATAAACAATATCTTTAATTATGGTTTTATCAATGATGGAGAGATACTGTCCATATATGGCCATGCAATCAACATTCTTTAATAATTCAAAGTTCTTACTAACATGAAATAAGATAGAGAATGAAATTCCTTGATGACTTAACAAGTGGCTTTTATGAATTACTGTGACAAAAAAATGTTCTCTCCATATTTACTAAATTAGTCCATAAATGATACACACACACACACACACACACACACACACACACACAGGCTGTCATCAATAAATCTCCTAAGTAGGCCAGTTTTAGTTCATAGTGTTCCCAACGTAGCCTTCAAGAATCCAGGGTCCTCTTCAAAGCAGTGGAAAGAATAAAGGCTGAGGGTCAGAATAAAGAGAGAATTCAAATCCAGGCTCTGCCATAAGCTGCCAATGAGATCTTTGGTATATCAGTTAAACTCTCTGAGTTGTATTATCTTCATCTAGAAGATGAAGGCTGGGGAGAAGGAGGGGGTTGAACTAGATGGTCTCTGAAGTCAACAAACCTCTGGGCATTTATTAAGTTTTTATTATGTCCTAGATGCTTGTGCTAGCTGTTGGGAATATAAGGGGGAGGGGGAAGATCCTGATCTCATGAAAAATAATTCTGTGGGTGGGGGAGACACAACATATATACAAATAATTAATACAAGACATACACAAAGCTTGGTAAATACAAAACAATTTTGAGATAGAGATGAACAACTGGAAGCAACAGGCAAGGACTCCTAAAAAAGGCATCATTTAATCTGGCTCTTGATGGGACTAAGGATTCTAAGAGGCAGATATGAAAAGGGAGAGAAGATAGCCTTCAAAGACATGGAGGTGTAAGCAGGAATGTAATGCATGAAGAATATCAAGTAGGGAGTCTGACTGGAGTGTGGACTGAGAGACAAGGAGTAACATGAAAGGAGACTGGAAAGATAGCTTGGAGCCAAACCATAAATGACTTTGAGTGCTCAGGATAGGAGGTTTTACTTTATTGTAGCAGGGATTCTTAGTTTAGACTATGTGAACTTATTCTTTTAACATTTCAATAATTTTATTTTGACAGAATTATTTCCTTTATAATCCTATATATTTTACTTAACATTTTTAAAAACATTCTGGTCCCTCAACATCATCAGACTGCCAAAGGGGTCCATGACACAAAAAAAGATTAAGACATTTCCCCTTGTCCTAGAGGCAGTGGGGAGCTATGAAGTTTCCAGAGCAAGATACATCAGACCTGTTCTTTAGGAATATCAATTTGACATCTGCATGGACCAAAAAGGGATAATACAGACAGTTGAGAAAGGATAGACTACAGAAACAGAATGAGGCATAGTCAGACAAGGCCGATGGGCTGTTGTTGGGTGGGGCTCTTCCCTCTGCGGACTGCCGAAGAAAGACAACTCACACAGGTGATCAGGGGGCAAGTCCAATTTATTTCTGCTTCTGTAAGCTTATATACTATATTCTATATGCGGAAGCAGGGTACGGGAGGATCTCCTGAGGCCTATATCAGATTGGCCTGAGCCTCTTGCATTGCCTTTGTTGACTGTCTCTATGTGGAAATTTGTCAAGCGAGGGATGGGTGAAATAGGGAAGTAGATGGGTAGATATGGGGGGGTAGATATGGGACCATCTCCTAGTTTCCTTGTGACAGAGGATTTGAGGTGACCAAGGTTTGCCTTGGCCAGCTGTAGGACCTCAATTCCCTCCTTTGTAAAATGAGATAGATAGACTAGAATGGACTAAGAATGTAATAATAATAATAATAATAATAATAATAATAATAATAATAATAATAATATCCATTCCAGCTCAAATTCTATTACTGGTAGCTATGAAAAGGGACCAGTTACCAACCTGTTGGTCGGAGTCTTTTAGGAAATTGCCCACAGCCAACACAGGTGACCAGGAAGAAATGCACAGAAAAATCAGAGTAGTCCCTGTGTCCTAGCTGATAAAGCCCTAGAACCAATCAATCAATTGATATTTCTCAAACACCCACTACATGCCAGCCATGGTCCTAAACACTGGGGTAATAAATTGTTAATAATAATTTAAAATCAAATTTTAAAAGTAGCAGGCAGGTGACTCAATAGATAGCATTCCTGATCTGAAGTCAGAAAAATTTATCATGAGTTCATATCTGACCTCAAACATTTATTAGCTGGATCATATAGATAACACTACTTGCCTCCTTTTCTTCATCTGTAAAATGATCTGGAGAAAGAAATAGCAAAACCACTCTAGTATCTTTGCTAAGAAAACCCCAAATGGGATTGCAAAGAGTTGAAAATGACTGAATAACATATGTATGTAAGTAAATATATATGTGTATGTATAGATGTGTATAAAATGTACATATATATATTCCAGTTTTATATATTATATAAATTCTTATATAATATAAATATGCTGAGAGTGATGATTAGGCATGGAAAGGTTGCAATTTGTACCACTGGAGAGACTGAACACATCAGTGAAAACATAGATCTACCCCAGAGGGCCTTTTCTGCTCCTACACTGCAAGCAAATTACACTCAGAATTATTTTGTATGTATATATAATCCATTTTGTGTATGTGTGTATATAATATTTTATATAATTTATTTGTAACATAAATATGCTGAGAATATCCAGTTGCCTATGTGTTGATAGACTCATGCATGTGCATATATGTATTTATTCATGTGTATTTATATATGCATGCATGTGTATCTGTGAGTCTGTGTAAACACAGAATAAAGATGGATGTTCTCAGTTCCAGCTCCTGGTTGAATGGGGGGACCTCCCAGGAGCCCCCGCCAGATGGATACCCATACGAACACAAGGAATCACATTTGAGAACAAACAGGGGCACCAGCACATTCCAATAGTTGGTACACACCAAAGTCTGGCCTGAAGAACAATCAGAGATTAGTCAGAGGCCTGGCTTGGGAAGCTGTAACTCCACTAGCTACATTCCATACAAAATGTCCAAATCTACACTAACTTTGTAAGTAATTGATGGTTTGAGTTTTTTTAAAGCTATCTAGACTGCCCTCCCATAGGATATATTCCTAGAGTAAAATAAACTAAATCAGCAGGCTGTACAGAACAGAACGGTAGACAGAACAAAGTCTGTCTTTATGACCTTCCCCCATCTCACTCTGATGCTTTTCCTTCTCATTCCCTAGGGCTACTAACATCTATGTCAACAACTAAAAAGTAAAAAGAAGAAAACTCCAACCCTGTCAAGCTTGCAAATTGCAAGCAGCCTGCAAATCCCTACCCCATCTAAACCTGCCACCCTCTACCCACCTATTGGCACCATGGCATGATGGACCATTGGATGTGCAGACGAGATTTGGAACATTGTCTTCTTGAGAATTCTGAGACCACTGCCGGTTGTATGAGCCATCCAATGATTTTGTCAAGGCACTGTGCTGCTTCCCCCTACTTCTACACCCAAACCATACCCAGAGTTGCCTTATTTTAACAGAGGAAACTTCTGGAGATCCAACCTTCAGAGCAAAATGGTGGAATTCCTCGCAACATAGTGACTAATGGAGATATCTGTAAGCAAATGGCACTTTTTAGTCCCTTGAATCATATCTTACAGAATGATTAGACATGGAAAGATTGTAATTTGCACCACTTGGGAGAATGTCCCCATCAATGAGAATATAGATCCACCCTAGAGGATCTTTTATGGTTCTGCTCTGCAGTTAAAATACAATTAAAATTATACTCAGTTTTGCCAGGATACCAGGTAAGAATGTGGCATAGAAGTTTACTTCTTAAACAAATTGTGTGGCAAAATTCTATGCTACTCTAAGTCTTCAGAGAAATGGCAAGCTTAGATAATAAACATCCCTGTTCTCCTAGAGCTTGTAATCTATAAGGCAGATTGGACACAACCACAGATAATTGCAATACACAGGATAAGCGTATTAGAAACATGTAACAAAAAATATTGGGTATGAAGTCTGAGGAGAAAGACTGATATAGATTGAGGGAATCAGAGAAGATTTCCTGGAAGAGACTGCACTAAGTTTTAAAGGATGGGTAAGAATGTAATAATAATAATAATAGTAATAATGATAAACATTCATATATATATATATATATATATATATATATATACTTAAATATTTGATCCACACAATAACTCTAATACTCTAGGTATTAGATCCATTTTACAGCTGAGGAAACTGAAACTTTAGGAGGTCCATGATCATACCATTAATAATTCTCCAAAGTTAAATTCAAACCCAGACCTATTCCTGACTGCACGTCTCGCACCTTTTTTCAGTCATAATACCAGAAGAATAAAGAAGAGAAATTGGAAGTCAGGAAGTCTGCCTCTAACTAGCTGTGTGACCTGTGTTGTCAAATGGTCCACAAGCATTTATTAGGTGCTTAGTGTATACCAGACACTATCCTAAGCTCTGGGATACAAAGAAAAAGCAAAAATCATTCCAGCCATGAGAAGCTGGAATTCTAATGGAGGAGGAGGCGGCATGTAAATAACTAAGTGCTGAAGCTGCCATTTGGGGGGATTCTTCTTCCCTTTCTGAGTCGCCCTTGATGGTGATAGGCAAAGAAGATAGAGTCACCTTGAAGAAGGCATTGGCAGCTGGCAGAGGATGGAGGCAACCCAGTTCAAGTGCCACATTCTACTCTAGAGTTTTCATAATGCTTCCTATTTCTCCTGTCCACCTCCACCTCAATTGTTAGCACATGCTCCCTCTTGGATATATATCTACATTGTGGATATCCTCTATGTTTATTCACCTGAGTACATATTATATTTGTCCAGGAGAATGCAAGCTCCCTGAAGCCAGGGACAGTTCTATTTCTGCCTTGCATCCCCAGTCCTGGTACACAGAATAGGCACTTTATAATTTTTTAAATTGAATTTTATCTGAAAAATGAGAGGGGTTGACTAGAAGGATTCTGAATTCTGACCCTCCACATCTATCAATTCTGTGAAACAACAATCCTATGACCTTCTCCATGGAAGAAGGAAGGCCTGTTACCCACACCAAGCCACAGCATACAAAGCATCCATACAGATGCTTATTGGCCATAACTAAGGTGAACCACAGGGAAAAAAAAGAATCAAGAACTAGGGTGGAAATTGTTTTGGGCTCAATTCCATTAGCCATTTTTCCTGTATCTGCATTGAGCCATTCCAAAAGCCATCGCTGTGGCTACATTTAAAATAAAATGTGTTTTTGTTTAAAGTCCTACAACTTATGCATATCTTCCACACCCCTCCTTCTCCCCCATGAGTCTTTTGGCTTCTAATAGAGAAGCAGGAAAGAAAGAGGAATGGCCACACTATGAAAGCTCTAGCAAACAGAAACATATGGGACCATATTTACTAACTGACTAATTAGAATACAGCATTTTGGCAGATGATTGAGGATCTGGGTTTTTTCAGATTAAGATGAGAATCCTTGCCAACTATATCCATTCTTCTTTAAGCAAATGCATAGAATCTTTAAAATGTAAGAACCAGTAATGATTCTAGAGCATCTCTGATAGATGGTCAAAGACAAGCAAAGTGAATCAAGGCAACAATCTTGAACTGACAGGGTTAGTGTTCGAAGTGATGGGCAATGATTCAATGAGACAGATGGTGGAGGAAATGCTGCCTGAGGCTCATATAAGTATAGGCAACTCCTAAATCACTTCCTTCCCCAATCAACAATACAAAGGGACCACTCTCTTCTTCTTTCAAATGTCCTCTGACTAAAGTTGTCATTTTAAGGATTCTTCTCACCTTTCAAAGCTGCCCTTTTTAGTCATTTAAACTTAAAAGACAATGTGATATCATGAGTAAGGTTAGTCTCAAAGCCAGGAAGACCTGACTATTTCTGACAAAAACTGATTATGTGACTGACCCTAGACAAATCACTTAGCCTCTCAGTACTCAAGAAAGTGATCCAAAATACTAAGTTTCAGAGAAAATTCCAATCTCCATTAGTAGAAGTTGTCTCATCATGTACCAATGAAAATCCTAAGTTTGGCCCCTATCCCTTTCATCTGGAAACAACACGTTTGATAGATGTATGACTTAGTGGTAGGGGCACAAGATTTGGTGTCAGGGACCTGAATTTTATACCAGATTTTGCTACATTCTATTTCTGTAGCCTTGGACATCCTCTCTGAAACTCAGTTTCCTCACTTGTGAAGTGAGAGTTTGACTAATGGCTTACTTCTATGGATCCTTGGGGCAAAGCTCATCATCATCATCTATAATGCTTACTATGTACTAGGAACTTTATTAAGTACTTTCTTATCTCACTTGATCCTTACCAGAACTCTGGGAGGTAGATGCTATTATTGCTCCCATTGTACAGCTGAGAAAACTGAGGCAAATAGCATTTAACTGATTTGATCAGGGTTACACAACTAAATAAGTATTTAAGGTTGGGTTTGAATTCAATTCTTTCTGATTCAAGGTCCAGTGTTCTCTCCATGTCACATAGAGGCTTCTTATGCTATTTTTAAAAGGGAAGAAAAAGAGGTCATTTTCTCTTTTAAATCATCTGCAATATCTAAAATTATATTCCAAAGTATCAGAGTGACAGATGAAGTGGTGGAATAGACTGGCTGCAAAAGAAACAGTAAATGATTATAGAAAATGTAAAGTAGAGTTAATGTATAACAATTTGCTCTTTGATAAATGCAGAGATTGCAGCTTCTGGGATAAGAACTGACTCTTTGATAGGAACTCACTCTTTGATAAAAACTGCTGGGAAAAATGGGAAATAGTATAGCAGAAAGTAGTCATAGATAACATCTCACCCTATCTCAAGATAAGGTCAAAATGGGTTAAGGATTTAGGCATAAAAGGTAATATCATAATCCAATTAGGAGAACAAGGAATAGTTTACCTGTCAGATCTATGGAAATATGATGAAAGAATTGATAAAGAATATTATAAAAGACAAAATGGATAATTTTGATTACATTAAATTGAAATGTTTTTTGGATAAACAAAACCAATAGTCAAGGTTAAAATATTTAGAGAACTGAGTCAAATTTATAAGAAAACAAATCATTCCCCACCTGATAAATGACCAAAGGATATAGAAAGGCAATTCTCAGATGAAGAAATTAAAACGATTTATAGTCATATGAAAAAATTGTTCTAAATCATTATTGATTAGGGAAATGCAAATTAAAACAATTCTGAGGTACTACCTCACACCTATCAGATTAGCCAATATGACTAAAAAAGGGAAATCACCAATGTTGGAGGGGATATGGGAAAACTGAGAGACCAATGCATTGTTGGTGGAGTTGTGAACTGCTGGAACAGTTGAACCTCTCTGGAGAACAATTTGGAATTATGCCCAAAGCACAATAAAAATGTGCAAACCCTTTGATTCAGCAAAACTGCCACTAGGTCTGTTTCCCAAAGAGATCACAATGAAGGTTTTTTTACAACCCACATGTATAAAACTATTCATAGCAACTCTTTGTGGTGGTGACAAAGAATTGGAAATTGAAGGATGTCCATCAATTGGGGAATGGCTGAATAAATTGTGGTATATGTATGTTATGGAACACTATTGTTCTATAAGAAATCATGAAAGACAAGACTTCAAAAAATATGGAAAGCTTTTGAACTGATGCTGAGTGAAATGTGTGATGATAATTATAATGGAATTGTTCATTTCAGCAGTACAATAATAAAAATATATATTCTAAAAAATTTGTGATAGAAAATACCATCCATATCCAGAGTTTGTGGATTCAAATTCTGATCAAAACTTACTATCTTCAATTTTTAAAAGTAGTCTCAAGTATTATGTTGTTTTTTCTCTCTAATTTTTTTCCTTCTGTTTGGATTTGATCCTTCTTTGACAATAAGATTAATATGAATCTATATTTAGCATAGTTACAATTGTAGGGCCTATATTAGATTGCTTCTGTCAGGAGAGGGGGGAGGTAAGGAGGGAGGGAGAAAAATGCAAGATTCAAAACCTTGCAAAAAATGATTGGTAAAAACCATTGTTGCATGTTGGTGGAAAAACAAATTAAAAATATATTTTTTTAAGTTTTTGCAAGGCAAACGGGTTTAAGTGGCTTGCCCAAGGCCACACAGCTAGGTAATTATTAAGTGTCTGAGACCGGATTTGAACCCAGGTACTCCTGACTCCAGGGCCAGTGCTTTATTCACTACACCACCAAGCCACCCCCCCAAAATTTTAAAATAATAAAAAATCATCTGCATTGGAAAGATTTTAATAACAGTTTTGGAAGAGGGTGATCAAAGGAATCTTGTCATTGATAGTATTATGGGAGCAGTCATAGATTTAGAGTTGGAAGGGACCTTAAACATCATTTCTAAAGCTTCGACTTCCTTGGGAAAAACTGAGTCCCAGGAAGGTGATTCAAACCCAGATCTTTGGACTCCAAATCCTATTTTCTTTCTATTGTACTACAAGAGTCTCTCCTTTCTTTCCCCTCTACCCCCCCTCCAATCCCCTTGCTAGCAATTGAAATAGGAGAAATCAGGTCAGGATGATCACAAACTTACCCCTAAAACTCTTACAGGTCTCCCCACTCCCTAATATCCTTTGCCAACAGGGCCCCTTATTTCTATCATCACTCTGACTTCTCTTTCAATATGTACTGGTGTTCCACTGAGCTATCTTCATAGTAAATTTTACAACTTCTTGTCTCCATCCTTATCCCCAGAGCCAAGATACAATTTTCTTTTATGCTCTGGCTGAAGCTTTGACGAGCCCTTTTAATATTAACTCAGAAGCCCTGTCCTATTCCATCCTACTGCCCCCCACCTCACCACTAAGAGAACAAAACATGTGGTTTCTATTATATAAAACATCTGGTTACGCTCAAGGGAGCCTCAACCCACCCCCAGTAAAAACAGCATGAGGTCTCAGGGACTCACACTGCTTTAACAACATCAGAACCCTCTCTCCCCAACCCCAGCCACCGAGTGGAAAGCTTCCTGGGACCAGGGCAATGGACAGGAAAATGTCTCATGATAATTTATAATCTTAGGAAAACAAGGAATGGAAAGACTATGTTTTGACAGATCTACCAAGGTTCCTGTCTACCTCCTTTACCCTCTCCTACCTGGTGCCAGAGAAACTTGGATTGACCTCAAAGATGTACCTAGTGACTTTATTTTGGTTGACTTTCTTCTATTTCCATTTCTCCTCTCCAAATCTGATCTTCAAATCTATGCTGCCTTGTTGAGCTCTGCTTATGACTATGCTAAGTGGGGATGAACCCTGACTTGTCAAAGCCTAGATAAAGGATTTGGGACCAGTTATTTTGGATTTGAATAGTGATAAATGGGCTAAACTTGTAATAAAAAAATCTGAGGTGAGGAGTTGTGGCTCTCCCACTTACCAGTTGTTCTTTAGATGTACTCAACCCCTCTGTGCCTCAGTTTCCTCATCTATAAAAGGAAGATAGCAATATTGAACCTACTATGACCTCACAGGTATGTTGTAATGATCTAAGAATTTTTGTGTCTTGCTATCTTTTTTTGGTGGGGGAAAGAGGATCTGATTTTGATCTGTTTAGGGAACTCCCTTATATGGCAGCTCCTTCCACCCATAAATACTGTCATCTAGTCAATACTATATAGCCTTAAGTGAGTTACTTTTAGTAGAGAAGTAAAAACGACTGATTCATATTCACAGAGTTAATATAGATCAAAGGCTAGATACGAACCCACATCACAAAAAGTCAGATTTTCAGCACTTAAATAGATTTCAGACTCTGTGCTAAGTATAAAAATACAAACAACACAGACAGCCTGCCCTTGAGAAGCTTATATTCTAATGAGGAAAGACTACAAATAAAAGGGGACTGAAAGGGGGTAGAATCTGAAATTTTCTTTGTGTAGGGATATGATAATAGGAGTAGAGTCAAGAAAGAAACGAGGACATGGTTGATCTGACCTCCTCCTTAAAATGGAGGTTCTGGAAGGAAACAGTCAATCAGAGGGAGAAGTCTCAAGGATGTACTGTACTTCCAATGTAAGAAGGAGTCCAGGTATGGGGAGAGCTTCCGGGGGAAGAGGTTCCAATGGTATGGACACATCCAAGATCTTCTGGTCTCCAAGGCCAGTCCTGCTCTGGCCTTGTATGCCAGTCTGCTTTTCTCATTATCAAAGTAGAGAATGCAAAGTAAAGTACTTGGTATATTGCAAAGTACTACACCGATAGGAAGAGGTTACTGTGATTATCAGTTATGGAGCCCAACTTGCAGCCAGCAAATTTATTAGACCCAGCCAGACAAGATCTGGGCTCATATTGAACTCAAGGTCTGAGGACCACACTTACTTTGTGAAGATCAATCACAAACAAAAATAAATCCGTGGACTCACTCATTCCATCAGTGCAACAACAATCAGGGACAATTTGGGACTGTCTGCAATGGAGAATACCATCTGTAGCCAGAGAAACAACTGTGGAGTTTGAACAAAGAGCACCGACTATTACATTTAATTTTGAAAAAAACAAAACAAAACCTGATACCTTATTATCTGATCTTGTTATCTCTTATACTTTATGTTTCTTCCTTAAGGATATGATTTTTCTCTCATCACACTCAATTTGGATCATTATATACCATGGAAACAATGTAAAGACTGGCAAATTGCCTTCTGTGGGGGTGGGGGGAGGGAAATAAGATTAGGGGAAAAATTGTAAAACTCAAAATAAATAAATAAAATCTTTAAGTATAAAAAAAGAATAAATCTGGAGGAGAAAGACTGAGAGCTCAGGGCTCTTATAACTGATGAACAGAGGAAGGATCTGATATTTGAAACCTTGTAAGATGAAAGAGCATTCCTATCTCTCTATAACCAATGGGCTCCCATGTAGCAAGAGCAGCATCCTAGACTTGTGGTGGAAGGGTCAGAGTCTGTACTTATATTCAGGAAGAACTAAATTCCCCTCAGTTTCCTCATCTATTGGATATAATGATAAAAACCTACCATTTGTAAGAATCAAATGAGATAATAACACGTCCAAAGCATTTTACAAACTTGCAAGTTTGTATTGTCTATCAGTTCAGTAGAATAAAGTAATTGATGGCAGAAACAATTCTCTTTTTATATCTCTAGAGCCTACCACAGTGCTTGCAGTAAGTATGAATTGAATTGAAGGATTGAACCTATCTTGTGAGGTAGAGCTTGCAACTCAACTGGTAGTATAGGAAAACCTACAACCAGTGTCGGAAGGAGAGGGTGAATGGAGCAGAGAGACATAACTTCAGCTCAGGAAAAGAAAGTGGCAATAATCAAAGATGTCCAACAGGGGAATAAGCATTCTCATTTTGTAGGAGCCTCCTAATCCCTCCAAATCAAGAGGATCACAACTGCCTAACATATTCGGAACTAACTGAGATATTTTCAGAGATAAGAAGCTAGAATCAGCTGAGATTATGTGATCAGAGCAATGGGAATACTAATTAGCACCAATTGAATTCAACTGATGGAATATTAAAACAGAGCACTTGGGCTCAGGAGGATCTGGGTTCAAATCCTACCTTGGATACTTAACTGCCCACATGATCTTCTATAGGCAAGTACTTTATGTCTTAAACCCTAGCTTCCTTATCTGTAAATTGAGGGTAAAGGTCCATAAGTCAAAGAATTCAATATTTACCCTTTGGTAGTTTCTATAGAATCATGAAGTCATGTTAATTATAGTAATAACTGATATTTGTATAGCTTCTAAGACTTAAAAATCATTTTCTATGCATTCTTTCATTTAATCCTCACTAGACTTTCAGTGATAAATATTATCATTATCCTCATTTTATGAATGAGAAAATTGAGGCTCAGAGATAATGAAGGACTAGTCCAGGGTCACAGAATATCTGGATAGAACTCAAAGAAATCTCAGAAATCAGTCATCTATCTCAATACTCTTCAAAGCAGGATTGCCCTCTGATACTTACCTGTTGAGTGGTCCTACACTCTCTGTTAGAATATCTCCAGTGGTCTATAGCTCACTATCTCATGAACCATTCTTCCACCTTCAGACAATTCAGATTTGGAGGAAGGTCTTCCCTAAATGGAACTAACACCTGGTTCCTTCTGCCATGAAACCCTAGAGACACATGGTTCTTTGCCTTCTGGAGTCCCACAGAGCAAATCTAATCCCTCCACCACAGGTGAACCTCCTTTAAATGTTAGAAGAAAGCTTTCATATCTAGCAAATCTTCACTCTCCCAGATAACCATTTGGGATTGGAATCCCTCCAATCAATCATTCATCATGGAGCCCAACTTATCCAAAGGAGAGTATCGCAAACACATTTGTAGAATTCTCAGTTTCCTGAACTTCAAAGGTATCAAAGGATACTGAAAGGAAATATAGAAATTCAAGCCTCCTAGCCATTATTTTATACAATGAGAAAACCAAGACCCAGAGAAAAAAGACTTGCCTGAGATCACAGGTAATAAGTTGGATAATTGGAATTTGAACATAAGGGCCTCTGTTTTCATAACTGGTACCATTTTTACTAACATTAGTCCAATACTATCTGAAGCAGGTAAAGATTCTCTTCAGAGCACACTGGACAAGTGATCCTGTGGTTCCTGCTTCTAGACTTTCAACTAGGAGGATCTCAGTCTGTCCTGACACAATGGGATAGATATAATTGTTAGCAAGTTTCCCCCCATCCCCCAAATCATGTCTTTGCAACTGCCTCCCATTTATCCTGTTTTGATTCCTCAAAGTGGCATAAAACCAACATAATCCTTCCTCAACATAACTCTCCACATATTTGAAGACTGCTGATAAGTGTTGCCTGAACCTACTTTTCTCCAAAATAAACAGACCTAATTCCTGACATATTCTCCAGTTATCTTGTGATTCTGGTCACCCCTCACTTTTGAAATCAGTTATCCTTTCAACCAATAGACAAGTATTTATGGAGGGTCTGCTAATGGTTAACTTCAAAGAGCAGAGAACTCTGCACTAATCCCAGCACAATGATCTCTTGCAGAGATTTCCAACATCCCTTTCCTTTTAGCAAAGCAATGTGAATAACAAACAATATTTCAAGAGATTCCTATTTCATCAGCATAGACTTTCCCTCCACTGAACCCCTCTGTATCTCTGAGCCAGTTTAATCAGTGGCCATGATGAAGTAAAACAATAGAAAACAAAAACAAACTTTATTCAACAACTTTTCTGCTCTATAACACTTGTGTGATCCTCTTTTTTTTAAAGGTTTTTGCAAGGCAAACAGGGTTAAGTGGCTTGCACAAGGCCACACAGCTAGGTAATCATTAAGTGTCTGAGACCGGATTTGAACCCAGGTACTCCTGACTCCAGGGCTGGTGCTTTATCCACTATGCCACCTAGCTGCCCCTCTATAAGACATGTATTCTAAATTTATAGAATTTATAGAATCAGAAGTCCTTTAATAATACCTCCTCATTATAATGATGAGGGAATGGGGGCTCAGAGAAACTGGTCATCCAAGGTCACACAGCTAGTGAAAAGTAGAGTCAAGATCATAGGATTGTTGATTTAGAAATGGAAGAGACCTTAGAAGTCATCAAATCCAAGTCCCTTATTTTACAGATCTGGAAACAGAGGCACAGAGAGGTTAAGTGACTTGCAAGTTTGTAATGTCTATCAGTTCTGTAGAACTTTATTCTACTTGATGCATAAACAATTCTTTTTTTAATATCTCTAGAGCCTACCACAGTGCTTGCAGTAAGTATGAATTGAATTGAAGGACTGAACCTATCCTGTGAGGCAGAGCTTGCAACTCAACTGGTAGTGTAGGAAACCTACAAACAGTGTCGGAAGGAGAGGGTGAATGGAGCAGAAAGACATAGCTTCCCTCTCCCCCCACCCCCCACAGACTGCAACCAAGATTTGAATCCAAGTGTTCTGGACTCCAAATCCACTGCCCTATCTACCTCACCACATTGATTCCATATGCAATACACCTTCCACTGTAAATTCACAGCTTTCCAAAGAGAAAATACCCTTTTTAATTTTGAGTAGTTTTTCTCTTAGACAGTTGCTTGATATGAATATCTTTGTCCAGAGAGTAAGGGGACATCCCTAAAAGATTATTTCCTGCTGGTCTGTAGGAAGAATGAGTTAGTTAGTCATCCCTCTGCTACTCCTGGGGTCAGAAGGAGCCCAGAGGAAGGGAGGAAATCTTGCTCTGTTCAGATCACTGGCACCACAAACTTGAGAGATAAAGGCTCCAGGAAGGATCTGAGGCTTCTCTGGCCACAAGTATCAAGTGTCCTAAGATAGGACTGACTTTGGCATATGTTCTCAAACCTCTGAGATCAGACTGCCCCCAGCCAGGGACAATGAGCACTGGGAAGGAGGAATGCTGTGACCACACAGCTAGTTAACAGCAAAGAAGAAAATGGTTTTCGCCTGTGATCCTTGGAGTTCCTAAATCAAACCTGGACTCTCTGTACTAATGAGGCCAGAGGGAGCAGGATGTCCTGAAGCCTCCAAGCCCATCCCTGGCCAAGGTTTCAAGTTCTTAGAGAAGTTTATCTTCATTGCCTTTCTATGTAGTTTATATTTCTGGCCTTTTATTCTCCCCTCCTGCAAAATAAATGAAAGCAGTCCAAATTGCTATAACACTTTACAGTTTATTGAGCCTCAACAGCCCTGTATGTCAGGAAAATTGTTTTAGGAAAATTGTAGATTGGTAATGTAAGTATTTCTGTTGGTATGGGTCCAGATTTGTGATTTTATCCCTATGGGGAACTTCCAGTGTGAAAATTCCTCCTCCCTTCCAGATTGGCAACTTGCCTATAAATCAAAGTCTTAGAGTGCCTGGGATCACGGAGAGATTAAGACACTTGTCCTCAGTCACATAGCTAGGTAGGACTTGAACCCAAGCACTTTGGTCCCATTCAACAGATGAGGAACTGCGGATTGGAGTGTGAAGCCCAAAGTCTCTGGCAGAAGTAGGACTCCTATCTTACACTGAAGTCCATTTAGGTTGCAGCCTTGTACCCAAGACTTCTCAATTTAGCAGCAGACAATTCTCCCCAATCAGATAATCACAACATTAGAACTGGAAGAGATGTCAGCAATCACCTGGCTCAAATATCTCATTTTATAGAACATAGGACCATAGATCTAGAACCAAAAGTAACCTTAGAGGTCATCTAACCCAAACCTCCCATTTCAGAGCCATAGAAATTGAGACCCACATCAGTGAATCAACTCTCCCAAGGTCACACAGAGTCTCAACTCAAAACCAGGTCTCCTAATTGTGTCTGTTGCTTTTTTATGTTCTGGATCTTTTCCTTCCCTTTCCCCCCACATCAGAATCTACTCATCTGGTGCCCCATTCCCTCAGAACCTTACTTTCAGCCAATATGTCCTATTAACTAATTTACACTTGCCTATAAATGGATGATAATGGTTCCAAGTGTATGACATTTGTACCTGAACAGCTTTCAGAGTCTTAATAAAAAGGAATGCTTCATGGTCAAAGTTTCAAGGAGCACAGCAAAAATCTGGAGGTTGGTCCTTCTTTGGTCCTGCCCAAGCCATACTGCAGTTCCCCATGCCAGCTTTGGTGCCTATGAATAATCCCAAACTCTCTTTTTAACCCTCACTCCATGTCTCCCAACCTCATGTTGAGTCCACAGGGCAATGATTGAACTTTTGCTCTGGGGAAGGAAGGAAGGAAAGGAATGTGAGGGAGCTTTGGAGAGAGAAGATTAGGAAACAGAGAAATGAAAAAATATATTTAAAAACTGTCACAAAATGATCTCCCTACTAGGACTATGTTTTAAAGATTTTATTAAAAGGAGAGAAGGGAAACTTATAAAAATATTTAATTGCAAAAATCTGGAAATAATCCCATGTCTGGAATACCTGAAGCAGTCATAACCAGTCATAACTGGTGTGAGAATCCCACTGGAGATTTGTCCCCGAGTACTGAATTTAGAGAGAACTGAATTTAGAGAGAACTGAAATAAGATAGTGTCCTTTAGAAATGAAAGTTAGTAAACTTTCTCCCCATGCACAACTGCATCCCAGGTATACTTCACAGCTATCTAGGTAGCCACCTCCCACCCCCTTGCTTAAAAACATTTATTTTAATTGTGCTTCCCTAGACTCCAATATTGCTTGTTAATAATTCTGACAAAAAATGTGTATAAACATTATAGAATAAGATTATGCTCTAAGAAATGGAAAATATGACAAATACAAAGAAAAAAATGAGAAGGGATACCAAGGGACAATAGAATATACAAAACAATGACACTGACATTGATTAGACATTTCTAGAAACCCAATAAAAGTTAGAAAACACCCAAAATGCACTGAAAAAGTGATAAGACAAAGGAGCATGGAGGCAAACAAAAGATTTTTGTCATCATTTTGTTAAAAAAAAGCAGACACACACTTCTTTAAAAACAAATTATAAATAATCTTCAGTTTCTGGCTTATGCAGGGTCAGTTTAAAATTTTTGTTTATTTAATTCATTGTTTATTTTTTGGAGGTTGTTACTAAGTTGAGGATAAAAAATTATTGAATAAATATATAAATATTGAACTCAATTGTCTCTCACAGAAAAAGAAGAAGAGCCAGGAAATGAAAACTTCAGAGTTCTATAGTGCTACAAGTCTCATAACAATCCTGTGGAGTAAAGACTAGGAGGATTATGATTCTCATCTTGCTGGAAAGAATGCTATGGCTCAGGTCATTCTGAAATGACTTGGTTATGATGATACATTCAGTAAAAGCAGAAGTGTAATTTGAAGTCCCTTAAAGTATGTCCATGCACAGATAACCAGGCACAAAATATTTGAGAGACCATTGGGATCAAAATTTAACAAATCCCTCTCCCTCTCCTCTCCCTCTCCTCTCTCTCTCTCTCTTCTCTCTCTCTCTCTCTCTCTCTCTCTCTCTCTCTCTCTCTCTCTCTCTCTCTCTCTCTCTCTCTCTCCTCTCTCTTCTCTCTCTCTCTTCTCTGTCTCTGTCTCTCTCTCTGTCTCTCTCTCTGTCTGTCTCTCTGTCTCTCTCTCTCTCTCTCTCTCTCTCTCTCTCTCTCTCTCTCTCTCTCTCTCCTTCCCCCTCTCCTATTCCTAGTGCCCTGGCAAATTGATTTGAAAAAATCCATCAACACCAAACTTTTCCAATGTGGATAATATCATCTCGTCTACAGAAGTTATCCCACTAAAGGCCCAGCCCTCTAATTAATCCTACCCCCCCCCCCCCAAAGCTGACCAGGCATCGCAGAAGGTCAGTAATTTCCCATTCTTGAATAAGTAGTAGTAAGTGGGAAACAGATGGCTTTAATAGGAAGAAAAACAGGCAAGGAATGGGAGAAAGATGAAAGAGAGAAGAGATGGGATGAGGAGGGTTAGAAGTAAGAAGAAATAGAAGAAGTGAGCATAGCACATTGTATTGATGAGGAAATGAGATCCAGAAAAGTTAAACATTTCCCAAAGTAAATAAGAGGCAGAAATGGGATTCACACCCTGCTATTCAGACTCCAAAGCCAGGGTTCTTTCCACTCCACTATAGGAAAAAGAATGGAAGAAAAAATGGGAGATGGGGAATGGTAAGGGGTAATGGAAGGAGAAAAGGAATCAGAGGGAAGAGGCAGAGAGCAGGGGGTGGAAGAGGGAAGTAAGAGACAGGTGAATGGAAGAAAGGGGGGTGGTATTAGGGGAGAGGTCTTGGAGAGGCAGGAGTAGCAGAGGCAAAACCCAGAAAATGCTAAGAAAGTAGCTAATTCTGAAAAGATAGTAGGTAGGCTACAGTCTTGGGGGCTTTTGAACTGTGACAACTATATCAGAGCCTTACCTTCCTGGCTTCTGGGGTCAGAATGAATGGAGTTAGGATCAGCCTTCTCTTGGGGTGGATGGTAGTTGAGAGTCTGGGACTGTTTGGGGGTCTCCTCGGTGGGATCTTCTCGGAGAGCCACAGGAGGCAGCGTGCTTGGGGTAAACTTCACCTTGGGAATGGTCTTTTCCACCTGACCCCCTTGGGCTGGCTGGGGAACGTTTCTTTGTGTAGGAGTCAACTCTTGGAAGCCTCCACTGGAGCTCCTTTCCCCATCTCTACCCCTGTCTCTGGGGCTGGGCTGGGCATTGGGAATGGTGTTTCCTTCGGATTCTGCCGCCCTTTCCTCTCCTCTTTCCTGGGCTCTCTCCTCAGATTCTACAGCATTGTTTGAGTTCTGTCTCTCCTCTGGCTTCTCAGGGATCTGTCCTGTTCCAGTGGCTTTCTCATTCACCTCCTGTGTCTTGGAGGCTTCTGGGTAGCCATCATTTTCTTCCCTCTCTTCTTCTTCCTCCATCTCCTCCTCCTCCTCCTCCTCCTCTTCCTCTATGACTTCCTTCTCCTTAGGTTCCATCACGCTCCTGGTTCTAGATTGGCTGAGGGCCTTAGGGTCCCCCTGCCCAGTAGGGGGGTCAAGGCGGCTGGCTCCGGGTAGGGTTGAGTTGTGGGCAGCCACGGCGTGGATATCCTCGCTGGGCGGCTCCAGCCCTTCTGGGCCGCTGGGGTCCCGGCCAGGCCCGGTCCAGCCTTTGGTGGGGGGCTCCGCCGGAGCGGCGTCCCCTTCGGCGGCCTCCTGGTCATAGCTGTAAGGGTCATCGTAGTGTCGCTCGGGGTCGTCGTCCTCCTGGTCGGAGAGGTTGCCGGAGAGGCGGAAGGCCGCGGCGGGGCAGCCGGGGAGCCGGTAGCAGATGAGCTCGCCGCCGGCATTGGGGCAGTGGCAGACCTTGCAGTGCGGCATGCGGACGGTGTGGCCGGCCACGTACTTGCGGCCCTCGTGCAGGCAGCCGATGCGCCCGCACTGCGGGCAGCCGTCGGCGGGGATGACGGCGTCGATGCAGTTCGGGGGCAGGTCCGGGCACAGCATGAACTGGCAGCTGATCTTGCCGCCGCCTTTGGGGCAGGAGCACTCGGTGCTGCCGAAGTCCACGAAGTAGGCCTGGCCCTCGGGCACCTTGCCGTTCAGGAAGCCCACGTTGACGCAGTCGTAGTACTGGTAGCCCTCGCAGGTGCAGCCGCGCTGCAGGCAGGAGGCGCAGCAGGCGCCCGGCTCCAGCACCTCCTCGATGCAGTTCTCCAGGGCCGGGCACTCGGCGCCCGTGCAGTCCTTCTGCGCCCCGGAGCGCGCCCACAGCAGCAGCAGCAGCAGCAGCGGCCGCAGCGACGGCCGCCCGGGCCCCGGGAGCCCGCTGGACAGCGCCATGGAGCCCTCTGCGCCCGGCCCGGGCCTCCGCCCCGAGCCCGAGCTCTCCTCTCCGGGCCTGCGGTTGGGAAAGGAAACCGTCAGTGACTGTGCTCAGCATACACACACACACACACACACACACGCACACACACACACACACACACACATGCACAGACACATACACACACGCACACATACACACTCGTGCACATGCATACAGACACACACTCATACACATGCACACAGACACGTGCACACACAGACACACAGAGACACTCATGCATGTGCACACAGAGACACATTCACACGCAGACACACACAGACACTCACACAGAGACACACATACACACATGCACACAGTGACACACTCACACAACATACACATGCACAGACACACACACACAATGCATACATAGACATACAGAGACGCACACATAGACACATGCACATGCGCACACAGAGCCACATGCATGTGCACACAGAGACACATTCACACACAGAGACACACAGACACTCACACAGAGACACAGACACACAGACACATGCACACATAGACACACTCATACACATAGGCACACACAGAAACACACACATGTGCACACAGAGACACACACACAGACACACATTCACACACACTCACACAGAGATACACACACTCAAACATGCACGTAGACAGACACACACGCACATATGCATGCGCACACGGGCACACACACAGCCTGTCTGTTACACACACACATACACACACGCATGCACGCAGCCTGTCTGTTAAGCATTAAAGATCCTTAGAAGTTGGGATAACATCCAACAGCTGGAAAGCTCTGCAAGGAGTTAATCATCGTGTCTCCAGTTCTGCAGACCCTCCTTCTCAGCCAGGAGGAATTAGTCCCCTTGAGCTAGCTGAAATCCAGGCCCCCTTGGCTGCTTCAATTCAGAATTGGTCTCACTGGGCCAAAAGAATTTTTCATACCTGTAAAAGCTATATTCATCTCTGTCTGTCTATGTCTCTGACTCTGCCTCTCCCTCTCACTCTCTCTCTCGCCTCTTTATCTCAGTCCCTGTCTCTTTTCTCACTGTCTCTATCTTTCTCTAACTATGTTTATCTTTTTATCTATCTGTCTCTTTTTGCCTCTTGCTCCTCTTTCATTTCTTTTTCTTCCTGCCTTTGCGGGTCTCTCGATATCTCTATGTCTCTCTGCCTGTTTCTCTGTCTGTCTGACTGACTGACTGTCTCTGTGTGTCTGTCTCTGTCTCTGTGTCTCTGTTTCTGTCTTTCTGTGTCTCTGTCTTTCTTCTCTTTCATATCTTTCTTTCTGCCTGTTTATCTGACTCCTCTGTCCCTCTCTCTGTGTGTCTGCCTGTCTCTATTTCTCTGACTTTCTTTTCTCCTCAATTTCTTTCTTTCCCTGCCTTTGTCTATTATCTATGTTTGCGTCTGTCTCTCACTGTCTCTTTCTATGTCTCTGCCTATTTGTCTGTCTGTCTCTGTCTCTATTTCTATTTCTGTCTCCGTCTCTCTTCTTGACTCTCTCAATCTCTGTCTCTCTCAGTCTCACTGTCTCAGTGTCTCACTTTCAGTCTTTCTCTGTCTCTGTGTCTCCATCTGTCTCTCCATCTGTCTCTGTCTCTCTCTGTCTCTGTCTCTCTCTGTCTCTCTGTCTCTCTCTGTCTCTCTCTCTGTCTCTCTCTCTGTCTCTCTCTCTCTCTCTCTCTCTCTCTCTCTCTCTCAGCATGAGTCAGATCCTATTACTATAAACCCTAAGGGACTCTATGAGCTCTGCAGTATCCTGGAATTTTCTTGGATCAAACACTTCTGAAATTTGCAGATCATCCACTGGGGTCTGGACATCTTTTTTGTTATCTAGAGCTTTTTCACTATAATGGGATTTAATCGTCAATACCTTGCTTTTACTTCACTCTTTATAGTTTTCAAAGTAACTTGCCACACAACCCAAGAGGGAAGATGGTACGGGGGGAAGCACGTCTGATCTTGTAGTCAGGAGATCCGGGTTTGGAGGCCTGGCATATTTTGATGTCTCATTCTGTAGAATGGGCACCAGAATCCTCAATCTGTCAACCTATCTCACATAATCATCTTAAGGACTGAATAAAATAATGCATGCAAAAAGACTCTGCAAACTGTCTTGTTTTATAGCAATATAAAGTACTATATGATGATGTTCTTATTAGGGCAAACAGGAATGTTGCATTCTGAGACGCTTCTTTCTGGGGCCCCAAGCAGGATTGACAGTCCATCAGCCTGACTCTTCTTATCTTTAGTCTTTTTTCTTCTTTATTTCAGTTTTTATAAAACCTTAAAATAAGGAGTTTGAGCCCTCAAGAAGTGGGGGGGGGGAAGGAGGGAGAAAAATGCGAAACTCAGAATCTTACAAAAATGAATGTTGAAAACTTTTTTGGAAAACTGTTTTGGAAAATAAATAAATAAATTTATTTATTAAAAAATAAAGGATTTGAGCAATATCAGGGGGACCCCTATGAACTTTTAAAAATAGTTTTTATTACTATATTTCAGTTTCCTTTGTAATCCTATGTATTTTTTGAGAAGGTGGTCCCAGGTTCTACCAGATTTCCAAGGGGTTTGTGAAACAAAAAGGTAAAAGAATTGTGAGTGGTCTTTAAGGTCCCTACCAGCCACACACTACATGGCTACATTAAAATGCACTCATTCAATAGAACCCTAGTGTGAAGTTCCATTTTACAGATGGGCAGATAAAGGCTTTGACAAATGAAGTGACTTGTCCAGGGGGCCAAGATCAGCTTGGAAAATAGCAGAGTCCCTTGCTGCTCATACTGTTACACGTCCTATCTCTCTATTTTACACAAAACGAAATTTAGAGCACAAACTAGGATTATAGATTTAGAATTTGAAGAGAATTTAGACTGTGAATTGGCCATTGAGACCAACTGTCCAATTTACAGATGAAGAAACTGAAGCAAAGAGAGAGGTTAAGTGATATCCTCAGGGTCACACAGCTAGTAGGTATCTGAGATGGGATTTGACCCTAAAACTTCATAACTAAAAGACCAGTGCTCTATCCACTATACCTTACTGCCCCTAAAATAGATCCTAGGGGAAGTAAATGTTGATCAGTGAGAGAAAATAGAAGTAAAGGAGCTTACACCTAGGAGGGGCTTCACACATAATAATTAAAATTACAATAATAATAGCATTTATAGCTATTTATACATATATATATATTAGAGTATTTAACATTTGTAAAGTACCTTACATAGATTAACTCATTTAATCTTTACAAAAACCTATTATTATTGTTCTGTCATTCAATTTTGTCTGACTCGTCAAGACCCCAAGGACCATCCTATCCATGGAGCTTTCCGAGCAAAGCTACTGGAGTGGTTTGCCATTTCCTTCTCCAGTAGAATATGGCAAACAGAGGTTAAGTGACTAACCCAGGGTTGAATTTGAACTCGGGTATTCTTGATTCCAGGCAGCAGTAGTGATGGAGGTTGCAAAGAGACAGAGTTAGGATTGATGCAGGGAACAATTTCTTAATGGTGAGAGTCATCCTAACGTGGAATGGACTAGTGAGGTCTCCCACACCCTGGCCTTCAAGCAAGGTATAGATGCTCATTCGTAAGGTATGCTGTAGTTAGGATTCTGGATTATATGGTCACTGAAATACATTCCAATTCTGAAATTCCATTAATCTTTGATTTTTAAAAGGGGAGAGAGAGAGAGATGGATAGAGATTGAAACTGTGGTCAGAGAATGCCAATCTTGGAGTCAGAAAGTCTTGAGTTCAAATCCTACCTCCAGCATGTATTAAAGGTGTGACTCTGGAAAAATCACTTAACCTTTCTCAGTCCCAGTTTGCTCATCTGTAAAATGAGGTTCTAATGAGATAATGGGGCAAAGCATTTTACAAATCCAAAAGTATTATCTAAGGGTTGGCTCTTCAAGGCTTGCTTGACTTATTTTAAGTGATGACACTGTACTTTTTGGGTGACTGAAATAAAGTGGGGATAAAGCCTCACAGGACACCATGAGATCTATGGCAAGAAGGAACATCATGTCAAAGGGGAAGTCATTGAGGAGACTGTCAGTACACACAGTGAAGACAAAGACTGAACTATAGTATAATTTCCCTGAGAAGATGGGAGAATATCATTAAGGTCTGTAGACTATGGTGAAAAGAAGAGGGAGAGACTGAATCCTGTAGATGTTTAACTTGAAAAAATCCATCCATCTGACTCAAGAGGAGGAAGGGACTTTAGAAATATCATTTCACTTAGAATTAAAGGGAGGCTCAGAGAGAAATGAACTAACTTGCCCAGGGCCACACTGCTCTAGTAATTTAAATCCAAGTTTTTCTGATTCCAAGTATGGTACTCTTTCCATTAGGACTTTGTTAGATTTCTGGGAAAAAAAAACAGCAGGCAATAAAAGTATCCCACAGTACTTCCACCCCATCTCAGATCCTATGTTAAGCTTTCTCTCCCCATCAATCCTTACACATATCACTCCTATGTTAAATATTACTTGATGATGATGTTTCTCTTTTATTCTCGAAGAAGACGTAAGGAGATGATATCACTACAAGCATGTGAATTGGATTTGAGTGAGGGGGCAAACATCACTTACATGGGTAAGGACCTATTGAATGTAGGGCTATATAAGAACTATCCAAATTATGTTGGTTCCTCAGGGAGCTTACTATCTCCAACAGTATAAGAAAGAAGGATTAAACCAAAGCAGGAATATATCATATAACATGATTGATGAATGTCTATACATGTGACAAGGAAGTAGCAGATTTTTAGACTTATTACATTTCCATATCTAAAATAAATCACTGGTTGGCTTAAATTTGTTTGAGAAAAATACTTAATAGTGGAAAGTTGTTTTCGTTTCCCAAATGGGTTTAACTAGATGACATCTAAGTTCCAACCTGGCTAAAGAAAGCCAAGTTCATTAAAGATTTCTCCCTTTCACTTGCTCTGTGTTCTTGTCAGACTGCTCTATTTGCTGCTTCCTGTATTTGACATTCTATTTCTTGTTCCCATGGTCATTTTTCTATATCTGGAAAATACTCTTTATTTATCTCTGCTTCTTGAAACCCTTATTTCCTTCAAGACAGCACAAATATCTTTTCCTAAATTAGGTTGATACCTCAAGTTGCTAGTTCCCTCTCCCTCCCCATAGTTCCTTTTCATATATTTTGTATTTATTTTTCTGGGTATGTGTCCTTTCTCTCCCATCAGAATGCAAGCTCCTTGAGGGCAGGGCCTACTTCAATTTTGGTTTTGTGCCTTCAATAAGCTTATGAGCTTAGAATTTCTTAAATCTTGCATTTCAGCCAGGGAGTTACAGTCATTAATGATTTCAAATCCTTCTAGCCAGAGTAAAAGGTTTTAGCTAGATAATTAACTCGAAGAATATAACTCCCTATAAAAATAGGAGGATAGTGTATAGAGCCAGAAGAGTCTTAGGACTCAAATGATGCAGCCCACTACCACCTTTTACAGAAATTATGGTACGTGCCTAAGTTCTCATTGGTAATTAAGTACCAGGGTTGAGAGTTAAAAACAGTTTGAAGCCAATTTTAATGCTCTTTACATGATGCCTAGGTGTATAAATACATATATGCACACATGTGGGGGCCCACACATGTGTGCAGGCAGATTACACGCATGCATAAATAACAGACATATATACATAAAGGCAGAGAGCTGGGTGGACAAGTAACTTATTTTAGAAATATAAATATAAAAGTGTTCTGTAAAAAAGAAATCAAGTCATTAATCTCAACTAGTGATTCTAAAAAGTTAATAAAATACTTAAAAATAATTTCTAAAACAGAAACTACTTTTGTTAAAAAAAACTCACACTTTTTGAATTCGTCTTATTTCATTCCAAAGATGTTTTGATAATTACCTTCATTCCTGCTTAAGCCTTAAATCCAATTTTTCTATATGTAGGCAGATTCTGTCTTCTAAGGTGGAAAGGAGCTAGTTTCTGAAAAAGGCTTTATCATATATTAAATTCATTCTACAGGAAAATTCTTTGGTCATTCCAGGTAGGCATGTTCATTTCTTAGAGGCAAATGTTAAGAAAAAAAATGGAAAAGTACCATAATATGGCTTACATTCAGATGAGGCAAACAGAATATAAAGGGACTAGAAATTTCTTAACTTTAAGGAACTTGGAAGTTTAGCCCAGAGAAGAGAAGTCTATGGAGGATCATGATAGCTGTTTTCATATATCTGAAGGAGTGTCAAGTTCAGTGGTGTTTAGATAGATACTGAATGTCTCAAAAGTTACAGATATTTAAAATTGAACTAAGATTTTTGAGACATCTGGTATTGTATTGCTTTATGGGATATGCACCAGGACCCAAGTCTAAGGTTCAGGGAGACAGAAATTCTTGGCATTGAGAGCTGTCCAACAATGGAACTCTTGGTTTCCCAAAATTGTGCTTCCAATGGTTACCTTTCAGGGTGATGCTATCCCCAAAGTAGGAAGGAAGTTAGACTATATGGCCTTACAACTCTATAATTCTAAAGTATCCCAAGTGTAACTATTTTTATTAGTCCTGGTCCCACAGTTACCTTTGGAGTGAGGTCTGAGTCTGGCTATATCATTAACCTTCCACACCTAAAGAATTTTCCATTCCCAACCTATCCCTAGCCCTTAGGAGGCCTCCCTAGGAAAAGAAAAATCTTCCATTACATGAAATCTGTTCTAGTGGAAGATATGAGAATATTTTAGGAGACTGTGGCTTCTCAGTGGACTTAAATGCAGAAGGCCTTCAATTCCCTCCTAAAACTGGAGAAAATCACAAGACTAGGCTGGCTAGGTTCTGCCTAGCTTCCTTCCAATCTCCAGTTTCTTTTTTTTTAAGGTTTTTGCAAGGCAAATGGGGTTAAGTGGCTTGCCCAAGGCCACACAGCTAGGTAATTATTAAGTGTCTGAGACTGGATTTGAACCCGGGTACTCCTGACTCCAGGGCCTGTGCTTTATCCACTGTGCCACCTAGTCGCCCCCAATCTCCAGTTTCTTTAAAAAAATATCCTGGCCTGGAGAGGTGAGGTGCTTCTCATGATCACTCCAACATTTCAGGGTGGCTTGACTCTACCTAGGATTCTGGTCCTTTTGCTATAAGAAAGAAGAGGCCACTCCTCATAGAGAGCATGGAAACCTCTTGCCTTTAATGGTGATGTTTCTGCAAATGAGTCTTCCTAGGCAGTCCCAGGGCCTCTGAGAATTAATGCACCTTCCCACGGCAGCCTAGACTTACTGAAAATTAGTAAGCTAGCTGAATAAACCAGAATAGTTTCTGACTTCCAGAAAGCAACTTCCAGACAGAATCATGAGATTTAAAATTGGGTAGAAGTTGAGAAATGACTTAGTCATCCCCTTAAAGACATTGAAGCACAGGGACAGTAAGTAATTTTGTCCATTTAGCCATGATTAGATTTGAGTTGATTAGATTAGAATTGAGTGCTCTTTATAGGGTATCATCCTGTACCAGCCTTCCCTTTTACATGAAGACCATACTCCTCACCCACCAACAGTAAGTCACTAAAACTCTTCTCTGTGGTAGGGATGGGGTTAAACTGAAGCACCCACAATTTATCAGTGGCCCTTTTTCCCATTCTTACCCTTTTTGACCTACTATTGTTTTGAAACTTGGCCACCCTATTCTCTCTAGGCTTTTGTGAAAGTACTCTTTCCTAATTTTCCTCTATCTGTCTACTTCTTCTTTCCTGCTTCATCATCCAGCTCATGCCCCCTAACATAGCATATTCCTCCAAACTCTAAGATGGACCAACTATTCTTCTCTTTTGGAGACCTCATCAATTCCAATAGATTTAGTTACATCTCTATGACAGTTACTCTCAGATCTATATATCCAATCTCAGTTTTTCCCCTAGTTTAAGCCCTGTTATCACTAGTTGCCTATAAAACATATCAGACCAAATGTTCCAAAGATGTCTCAAATTCAGTATGTCAAAAACTGAACTCATTATGTTCTCCCAAAATCCATCTCTGTTTCTGTCAAAGACAGTTTTATAACCTATACATTATCCTGTACCCATTGCTTTTTCTCATCCACATTTCTAATCAGTTGCCAAAGCTTGCTATCTCTACCTCAACAACATCTCTTGCATATAAACCTCCTCTTTCTTCACATAGCTACGATTTTAATTCATTACCTCTTAACTTGATTATTGTAATGACCTCCTAACTGGTCTTTGTCTCAAGTCTCTCCCAACATCAATCTATTATCAACACTACTTTCCAGATTATTTTCAGTAAGTTCATATATGAATGTCCCTTTCTTATACAATAAACTTTAGGGGCTTCCTATTGCCTCTGAGATAAAGTATAAACTACTTTATGGTATTTAAATTCTTTACAACTTGGTCTCAAATCATCTTTCCAGACTCTCGACTCATCTTTCTAGTGTTATTGTTCAGTTGTTTCAGTCATATTCTTTGTGACCCCATTTGATGTTTTCTTGACAGAGATACTTGAAGTGGTTTGCCATTTTATTCTCCAGTTCAGTTTATAGATGAGAAAACAAAAGTAAACAGAGTAGAGTAACTTGCCCAGGGTCACATAACTAGTAAGCATCTGAGACCACATTTGAACACATGAAGATGAATCTTCCTGATTCCAAGTCCAATGCTCTATCAGCTGGACCTCCTAGCTGCCTCAAGAACTCTACAACAACAACAAAAATAAAATAAAATAAAAAAAGAACTCTACAACAGCCAAACTAGTCTTCTCTCTATATTTCACGTGTTTCTCCCATTTCTGTGTCCCCATGTCTGGAATGCACTCCCTCTTAACTTCTACTGCATAGAATCCTTTTCTTCCTTCAAGATGCAGCTCAAGCATCATCTTCTACATGCTCATCTCTTCTTTTTCAAAAAATTTATTTATTTAAGGCATCGGGAGTTAAGAGTGACTTGCCCAAGTTCACACAGCTAGGCAATTATTATGTGTCTGAGGCCAGATTTGAACTTAGGTCCTCCTGACTCAGTGCTCTATCCACTGTATCCTTATCTCTCAAACTACCTTGCATTTAACTAGTTGGTGTTTTTTATACTTATTATCTTTATATTTATTCTATATATGCTTATATATGCCTGTGCTGTCTTCTTCCATTCGACTGTGAGTTCTGTGCTGGTGGGGATCATTTTATTCATTTAATTTATGTTCCCAATGCTTTGCATATAGTAGATAAAATCACAATTCTTGTCGAGTACTGATATAAGATCTTTCCCAATTCTAGATTGATACAGTATCTAGATTCCCCTGCCTAGGGTTGAATTGGCCCTTTCACAGCTCTCTATTCAAGTGACTTTCATTTAAAGTCAAATGTACCCAAAAGTCAACCTTTTACGACACCCCTAAAAATAGAATGAATATAATAGACTCAAAAGACAAATTGAGATGTATATTTTTTGGACATGGCCAATGATGGATTTTTTCCTTTTTTTTTTTTGACTGCACATGTTTTTAAGAGGAATTTGATTTTCTTTCTTTATCAGTGGTGGTTGGGGTGGTGAAAGAGAGAGAGAGAAATGAAATATAATTTTAAAAAAATAAAGAGTGTAGATGATTCCATCTAATAGGCAACCGGGTGGTAATGTGGATAGAACACCAGGTCTGGAGTCAGAAAGACCTAAGTTCAAATTCAGCCTCAGATACATATCTCAGGGAGTCACTTTTTACCCAATTGGCCTCTGTTTCCTCATTAGTAAAATGAACTGGAAAAGAAAATGGTAAACCATCCCAGTATCTTTACCAAGAAAACCTCAGATGAGGTCAGAGAGTTTAACATTATTGAAATGACTGAACAATAGCAAAAATTCCCTTCATTTAAAGAAGATCCTCTTAACCTGTAGGCTATGAACTTTAAAAATATTATGATCACTCTATTTCAATGGAATTTGTTTCCTTTGCAATCCTATGTATTTTATCTTATGCATTTAATGAATTGCTAAACGTCTCTAAATTTCACCAGCCTGCCAAAAAGGTCTGTAACATGCCAAAAAAAAATTCATAACCCCTGATCCAGAAGATAGTGGAAAACCTGTCTATTAGGGTGGGGCTGTAGTAAAGAAAAAGGAGCCAAGGAGAAAGATAAGGAGGGAGAAGTTTTTGATTGAAAGAGGAGGAGATTTGGACTAGGAAGAGATGAGAACCAGATTGGGGAAAATGCCTTTTCAGAGAGTCCAGCCTAAGAAAATAATAGCTGCAGAAAACTGAAGTTAAATGAATTGAAACTCACAAAGCCAAGGGATATAAGCACCTCCAAAGCTGGATTTCTTATCTTTTCTTTGTGCCATCAAATTTGCCAACAAGTATATTTGGTTAATCTCTCTTGGCCTCAGTTTCTTGATCTGATGAGGTATTGGAGTAGATGACCTCTGCAGTCCCTTCCAGCTCTAAATTTATGAGTCTATGATTTTAATCTATTATTCTTTTAGTTTGCTTTCTCTTAAAGACTTAGCACTCAGAGAAGAATAGGTGATATTGTGAGGTGAGTTTTTATGGGAGGGGAAGGGAAGAAGTTATATTTCTGAGACTACAACTCTGTGTACTGACTTTAAAAGCAGGAATCAAAGTAACATAAATATATGATCAAGGGCCATTCTTCCAGTACAAAAACAGTCAAAGGATTCGAATGATCTTCAAAAGAAGAATCATCAACAATCAATGACCACATAAAAGATTGTTTGAAATGAGGAATACAAATTAAAATAACTCTAAAGTTTTAGTTCATACCCAGAAAATTGGCAAAGATGGAGAGAATGAAAATAGTTAATTTGGACCATTATGAAAAGATGGGCACAGTATACACTATTGGTAGAGCTGTCAATCAGCTAAATGGTTCTGGAAGACAATTTGAAATCATGTAAGAAAAGTCACTAAAGTGTCCATACCCTCTGACCTACAGATTCTGCTACTGGGCATAGAAAACAAGACACCCAAAGAGAGAAAGTTTCTATTTATGAAAAAATACTCAGAGTGGAAGTTTTTATGGTAGCTAAACAAAATAGAAATAAAATGAGTATTCATTGATTAGGAAATTGCTGAGCAAATATAACAGAATACTATTATGCTATAGGAAACATGAGGAAATGAGAAACATGGGAAGATTTGTTTGAACTGATGCAAAGTGAATTAAACAGAACCAGGAGAACAATAGAAACAATGGCTAAGTCATCACAAGGACACGAAAACAAATCCTGGGTGGGTTATTGGACTTGGAATATTACACACACACACACACACACACACACACACACACACACACACAGAAAGAAAGAAAGTGAGAGAGATGCAACTCTCCCCCTTTATTGAAGGAACTAACACTCTGCATGCAGAATGTTGCATATACAATCTAATGGGTTACTATATTGTGCTGGTTTTCTTTTATTTAATGGAAAACTTACTGAATAGAGATACATTTGAAATATCATAGAAAAACAAAAAGTAGCAATAAAACTATTTTTTAAAGTTAAGATAGCAGTTATGCCTGCCACAGAGACTTAGGACTTTGAATTCTAGGCTTATGAATAAATTCTGAAGTCCCTAAGCAAACCTGAAGGTTCATGACTCTCATTCCCAGTTAATAGAGAATATAAACTTGATGCTAAAGGTCATTGATAGTTGCTGAACTACATTTTTTCCAAAACCAGCAGAGTTAGTGGTAGTTAACTATCTACCTTTGTCAAATACACATAACATTTGTACTTTCCTCTGGCCACTAAGGGGTTAAAGTTCCAGAATCCCCTCCCCCTCACTGGACTACCATGATGAAACAGAGCCCCTCTCCACCTTGGCCCCCTTTTCATTTTTTAAAACAAGCTCAACATAGAATTAGTTATTTTCTTAAAGAGAATGAGGTCATGTGAACGCATAGAAATATAATCTCTCTAGTGGAAGGTTCAGTTTTTTCTCTTTTTCCCCTCTTTCAAAAACACAAAACAAACTGCTTGGGTGAAAGTTGAACTTGAAGATATTCCATGTCCATTACCCTAGTGAACACACACAGAATCACAAAGATTAATTTCCATTATTTTTAATCAACCTTAGAGAATAGAAAATATTGCTTTTGGCTAGGGCAAGGTTTCTGGCATTTTTCTTTCCAGTCATTCATAACTTTTTTAAAAAATGAGACATTCATCAGGGAGGGAAAAAGACAAAAGCCATTTCTCCAGGATGGGTAAGCAGCTTCTATGGGAGATCAAAGGAAAGAAAAATTAACAGAGGAAATCCAAGTGTGAGGGCTGTCAGGAGACCTCGGGCTCTAGCTTGGCATTTCCCCAGAGTCTCGCCTCTACACCCATCCAGAGATGAGCCACACAGAGCAACCACTGAGCAGGATGCCAATTGGGGGTGAATGGCTTGGCAGAGCTGGAAGGTGCTTATCATGGTGGCAACAGGGCCCCTAGTCAACATTTCAGACTGAGTTTCCTTACCTACAAAACACCAGCATAGGTTATGATAGGGACTCAACCTCTTATTTAATTAGTAGAGGGACTTCTCATATGAAGAAATTCCCTTTACTGATATAGGTCTACACCTCCTTTTAGCACTGAGATGATAAGTGACTCACCTAGGATCATAATGTCAGTTTAAGCCAGAGGCAGGATATGAACTCAGTGTCTTTTGTGAGAAACAGCAAAGAAACCAATATCACTGGATAGAAATTACATGGTAGAGTAAGATAGAAGACTAGAAGGAGACTGAGAAATGAGAATTTATTTATTTGTTTCTTATGCTAAATCTCAGTTTGCTTCTCTACCACTTCCATCCATTGCTCCTAATTCTACCCTCTGGGGACATTAAGACCTCTGCCCATTGAACAAGTAGGCTTACAGATGGAGCCAAAGTCTGATGAGGTCCACCACATAAGGTCCACTATGTAATGTTGACCATGTTAGGCCCCATGTAATAAACATTCGGGCATGGGGGGCCAAGAATGGTAGCTGATCTATCCAGAAATACATAGAGTAAGTCCCCCAAGGTTACTGGTAAGACTGTGAGTTTCTAAAAGACTGGAAATATGTTCTTTTTTATCTTTGTATGGCCAGCCCTAGTACAGTACTCTATATGTCATGGTTGCCCGATGAATATTCATTTACTTAAGTTGAAAATTATTATAATTTGTGGAGTAAGACATTTAACTTTTTGACCAGAATATTTCCTCCACAGTGAGATGGCTAGTCCAGGAAAAAATATTGGTCAGGATATATCTCCATTCTTTCAGAGTTTTCCCTTTTTCTTATGCAGAGTTATCTCTTCAGATGCTGATAGTTTTTTGAGCTACCCACTTCCAAGTAACATACAGTATTTATCTTCTCTCTAGAGCCTTCTTCAATGTCTTAATTCAGGTGGTTTTAACCTAGGAATTTTGTTATTTAATTTTTATTTTATGGATGTACAAACTTTATTCTGAGAAAGGAACTATAGGCTTTAGTGGACCATGAAAGGGGGCCATGACAACAACCAAAAAACGTTTGGAGTTGCTGGACTAGCAAAGTCTAGTAAAGTCCCTTATGGCTCCAGATCTGTTTCTCTGAAGACTCATCCTTCAGTCTTGAGAAGAAAGGAATTAGCCTGGAGATGGACACTATACCACTCATTATTTTTGCTGTTCAGTGATTTGGTCATGTCTGACACTTTGTGATCCCAAGAATTAAAAGCATGGCAATACTGAGCATGAGGTTTTCTTGGCAATGACACTAGAGTGGTTTGCCATTTTTTCTCCAGAGGATTAAGTCTAACAGAATTGAAGTGGCTTTCCCAGGGTTACACAATTAGTAAATGTCTAAGTTTGGATTTGAATTCATTTTCCTGAAAATAAAACCAGCCCTATCTCCACTGAGTCATCTAGGTCCCGCCATACTTCCTCCACTTATAGAAAGATAAAATTGAGCCTTTTTACTCATTGTTCTTTTCAAGAAAAAATGTTTATGGGAATGTAAAACCGAGTCTTTTTACTCATTGTTTTCCAAGAAAAAAAAAGCACACATAGGATGCTCGGATTTGGTTTATGCAATACTTCATTCCAGGACCCAATAAAACATTTCACAGTGATCAGAAGAATCACAGAATATTAAGAATTGGAAAAGACCTTAGCAATTATCTTGTGGGTCCCCCTCATCTTATATTTCCTCCCTTTCTATTTTCTTCTCATCTTTTAAAACATTCAATTTTATGAGGGAGAACAAGATGCAGTCCTTTTGAGCCTGTTGGCTAGGGTAGAGAATGCTAATGAAACACTCCAGCCAGAATCTTTCATCTGCTAGGACTCAGAGGTTCATGCTGTGACTTGTGAACTCACCAAGAGGATTATGAGGTACCCCCTGCGCCAAAAACTTCACTTGAACCATGAACTTTCTAGGGGCTCAACCCTGCATCTACCTGGAGGGAAAGGTCAGTTTAAACAAAGCCTGATCAGTTTGAGCCTAAATGTTCCAATTTAGAAGTGGCCACATAAATGTATCAGTAATCCCACATATTGGGGAGAGAATGGAAAGACTGCTAGTGGAATAAGCCAAGCTGTGTGACTCTCAGTAGGGTCAGGGTGTGCCATCTCCAAGACCCCAATGCATTCCCCTGTGGGGACCACACATAAAACAAAGGGAGGACCAACATCAGAGCCCTTGATCCATGGTGGGGGGAAAGAGGTGGGAAAGGCATTGCAGCCGCAGCCTCCTTCGTGGGTGGGCATCAGCATTATGTCTCCAAAAGTTGTGTTTCTGAGTGTGGATAGAAAAGTGTGGTCTCAAAAGGGAATCCCTGATCCACAGTCTGAGGCAGACTGAAATATGGAGAAAACTTCTGTTGAGGATGTAAAAAAATTCTCTAATTATAGGATCATAGATGTCAAGCTATAAGGGACCTTAGAAATCACTTAGAAGTACAGCTCTGGGGCAACTAGGTGGCACAGGGGGTGGCTAGGTGGTGCAGGAGGCAGCTGGGTGGTGCAGTGAATAGAGCAGCGGCCTTGGAGCCAGGAGTACCTGGGTTCAAATCTGACCTCAGACACTTAATAATTACCTAGTTGTGTGGCCTTGGGCAAGCTACTTAAGACCCATTTCCTTGAAAAATCTAAAAAAATAAAGAAGTACAGCTCCTACCCTTATTTTACAGATGAGGAAACTGAGACCCAATGAGAATAAATGATTTGTCCTTATGTAACTGGTAAGCATATGAACCCAGGTCTTCCAGTATTCTAACCACTATACTCTGCTGCCTCCCCACCTCATATTATTACCTTATTACCTAAGCTCCCAGTTCGAGATGTTTATAGAGGTCACTCATGAACATTCACAAGATTATTTTTTATTTTTAACACTTGCTGCCAATGGAAGTGAGTGGGAGACTGTTTGGTAGCTGCAAAAGGCCTTAATGGACTTGGAATAGAGTCAGTACCACTGACTTCCCTGCCATGTTTCATTCTCAGTTTCCCCAACAGTAAAATAGGTAATAAAGTTTTCTCTTAATGATACCCCAGCATCTCCCCAAAATGAAAGTTTGATTTTCATACCAACATTCTCCTAGGTATACTATATAGCAATGAGTCACAGGGCACCAGAATCATTGTAGAACTGAAATGAAGACTCACCCATAGGGCAATGGAGATCATACATCAGTAAGCTACAACTTGGCATAGTGGAGAAGGCATTGGACTTGGAGTCAGGAAGCTCTAGATTCAGATCTTGCCTCAAACACTCCCTAGCTGGGTGGCCAGAAACAAATGACTTAACCTCCCCTTGCCTCAGTTTCCTCTTCTTTAAAATGAAGGGGCTGGATTCAGTATCCTCTGAAATCTCTTTCAACTCTCAGTTCATAATCCTAAAACTAACTATAGATGAGGAATTACACAGGAGAACTAGTGTCTGGGAAAGTTTCAGGGAGAAGTAGGTCAAAAAAGAAAAGAAATTGGATGGATCACCTTCTAAAATCAGAAACAATTGTTGGATACTCTTTCTGTTATTTGCTGTCTAACTTATATTGAGAGAATACAAGGAAGGCCTCCCAAGCACTTTGGGTGAGCCCCTTGTATGGGATTTATATTTGGGCATGGATGAGAATTACACAGGATGGGCAACCTAGAAGGGCTATCTAAATCACTGGAGGAAAACCTTTGGCATATTAGTAAGAGCAATAACTGCAGTACCTATTTCATAGGATTATGAAGCACAGAAAATCTGCTGGTTATTGCTGATTTATTTTGATTTCCAAGGAACCCATCTTCACTCTTACAAACTGAAAAATTATGCATATGTGAACAAGAGTCATTTTTGCCCATCTATTGCTCCAATGGTCAAACCTGGGCAACAAGGAAGCTCCAAACCAAGGCATCACTCTTCTCAGATTTTAAAAAAAAATGGTACTCTTCACCCACCCTCAGTAGGTCACGTACTCAGATTTGTTTGCCAAAGGTGAACTGGGGTAGACAAGAGAACAGTAGATAGGCTGCTGGACTCAAGACAGGAAGATCTGAGTTAAAATCTACCTCATACACTTACTAATTGTGACTGTGTGGGCAAATTGTTTAATATCTCAAAGACTCAGATTCTTCATAGGTCAAGTGGGGATAATAATACCTGTAGCAACTATCTCACAAGATAGTTGTAAGTGTCAAATGAGATGTTATTCATGTGTTTTGCCCATTTCAAAATATTATGTAAATATTACAAATTATCCTTAGTCATTGTGCTCAGTTCTCCCTTTCACATGTGACTTTCTCAGTGCTTCTAAATATCTGATTGACTCAGGGTGGACACTCTCTTCATCAATAGAGTGTAGCCTCCCTAGGTGATCCCAATTTCCTTCTGTTCTCAAGGCTCCTGGAAGAAGAATCAGTTGAACTCGATGATTTTTAAGGTCCCTTCAAGCTCTGAATTTTAGCATCTGAAGAGTTTGACTTCTCTCTAACACCTTAGTAGAAGTTTTTTGTAATGATCCCCCAAGCTTCCATAGCACCAACAAGAATCATTTTGAGCCAACAGTTCTTTGGAACAGATCTGGGGCAGTTTGAGTTAACTGTGACTCTGGATAGATGGATCTGGGATCCAGCTGTGGGCCCTTTGAGCAAGGAGAATATACAAAGAGTTTCCAGATCTTGGTGGCCAGGCACTCCTGAGGCCCCAGGGAATCTCCTTGATAACTACTTTTAATCTCTAAGCTAGTGGCTTTTACATTCCTGGGGAGGTATTGCTTTCACCTGGAGATTTTTGGCTATATTTCATTAATAGAATTGTTTGTCTAAAGTTAACCCTTGGTTATAAATGATCCATTGCATCAAACGTAGAACCAGAACCATAAATTGAGGAATCAGATAGAGGTTTGATTTGAGACCAGTTTTGATTAAGATGAGACATTGGAACTCACCTTCAAAAGTTTCAAAAGGAGAGATGATACCAAGTTATGTTCTCAGGAAGTTCTTGGGGACCACTACCTGAAGAAACACAGGAAAGACAGTTTGCCAGTCATCAGAACAACACAACCTCCCGCACACCTCCACCAACCCTACAACAATCCTCCACCAACACCAAATCAGGTCAAGACAGAGCATGTTCACAAAAGGGAAAAAAAAATCCAGGGTTATTCCCTGTGCCCCTAAAGAAACCTTTAACTTAATAGACTTTGACTACAAAGCAGTGTTAGCAAAGGATGACTTAGAAGTAAACTCTCCCCAGCTGGTGGAAAATATGTTTGCTTAAACTCAGGCCCCGAAGCAGCAAAAGGATCCTGTTACTTTCAGGATCTATGGCAAAGTAAGGAGTAGGGAGAGAAGAATGATAAAATTGGGAAATGACTGAATGGCGCCTTTCTTTCTGTTGGAGGAGAGAGAACAAAAAGAAACAAACTCCTCCAGAGATGTGGTCATAAAAATGGAGCAATGCCAATAGGATATAGTGGAATTACAAAGATGTCAAGTCAGAGGACCTGGTTTCAAATCCTGTCCCTATCACTTATGTCCTCTGCAATCTTATTTAAGACACAACTTCTCAGTTTCCTCATTTGTAAAATGTGGAAATCAAGCTAGATAGTCTTTAGGAAACCTTCCATACCTAAATAGCCTCAAATCGCAGAATATGAAAGTTTCCAGGAGAGAGGAACAAGAGAGAGAAACTTCCAATCATAACTAGAGGAAACTCATTATATCCTATTGGACAAGAAGTCATCTGGCCTCTGCTTGAAGATGCCTAAGACTAGGAAAGCCATCACGTCTGTGGGCAACCCATTCCACTTTGGGATGGCTCCATTGTTAGAAATATTTTCAGGACATCAAATTTAAATATACCTCTCTGTCACTTACCCCATTGACTAATTCACCCTTCTAATTCCAGAGCAAAGAAATCTCATCCTTCCTCTTTAGGTTAGCCCTTCAAACACTCAAAAATATCTACCAGGTCCCCCTAACCCATCACTCAATGTTCTCTTTTCTAGGATAAACATTCCTAATTATGTCAATGCCACAAACTCAAGGCACTCCACTTTCCCAACTTCTTTCCTCAGGATGCTCTCCAGATGAACAATATCTCTCTTAAAGAAGGACTGGAGTTGAAGAATGCTTTGAAAGACCAATCTATGTCAATTGATGCAATGCATTCATACCTACCAGACATAGGATGAAGATGTTTATTTCAAAGCAAAATTATAACATCTTCTCTTAATTATTTACATTTAAAACACATTTACACAAATAGGAAAAAATTCATAACTAATTGACATGCCAGATCCTTCTGGTGTTAAAACTATGGTACCCAGAACCGAAGACAATATTCCAGATGAGACCGAATAAGGGAATAGTAGGACTATGAGTTCCCTATTACTAGAAACCATGCTCCTCTCAGTGTAGCCCAAGTTCCCATTAGCTTTTGAAGTTTCTACCTTACATCGCTGTTTTGGGTTGAGTTTGCAAGCTTACCCAAACTCCCAGACCACTTCCAGAAAAACTGTAGTCTATTCATGCTTCTTTATGAAGTTAAGTTGTTGCCTTTCTTGTTGGGATCTGGGTTAAAGACTTTATATTCATCCTTTTGAATTTCCTCATGCTAAATTCAGCTAACTTTCCAGTCTGCTAATATCTTTGGGGGTTCCATTACCCACTGCTAGCTGCCTCTCATGGCTTTGTTTCCTATGTATTATATTTGACAGACCTACTATCTATGCTTTGTCCAAATCACTGAAAAAATGTTAAATTTATTGTGATATGGCTTCCTAGCTGAACTTTGGAGGCTCCAACCCAGTGGGTCATACAGGAAGACTTTCAACTTCACTGCCAACAGTTAACTGTTCCTGCTGAGAAAGGGCTGCACTACAATTTGCCTTAGCTCCCATGGCTTTCTTCCTTTTCAGATAATTTCTTCCCTCCCTTCACTCAAAGATCCTCAAGTACCAATCCCTATTTGAAGCTACCCTAGAATTCAGGGAGGGGCCTTGATATTAACCTTTAAATGACCTATTTAAGATTAAATTAGAAGAAATATCTTCTATAAACTGGAAAATGGTAAGGGAATTGGATTATGATCATTTGTGTCTTAAAACCACAAAGATGAAGGGAAAATTCAACTCCAATCAGTCCAATTACTGTCTAGACAGAGCTATTGGGAGCTTAAAAGTAAATGTCCTGGAAACAATCTCTTTTAGATTTCCTTTCATAGAATGAATTGAATTCACTAAAGTGAATCCACCAGTAATAGTTGAATTATTGCAGATAAACCTATGTGGGGGTGATTAAGCCTAGTAAGACATAAGGAACAGTTCATAAGGAACAGATATTGAGGCAGCTGGGACCTCAAAGACATGATTTCAGGGATGCTACTAAAAAACATTCTAGTCTTGGATCCACTTCATTGAAATGGACACTATCATGGATGATATCCATCGCACTAAGCTCTATATATTCAAGAGTCCTTTATTAGCAGCAAATGCATGGAGAAGAAATGGCACACCAACTCATTATCAATTATGAATACCTCAGCATGAATTCATTTTGTTTTGTTTTGTTTTCAGAATAGTAGGAACTGAAGAAAAAAGCTAGCAGGCAGCTAAAATTTCAATGGGGATGAGATGAAAATAGAAAAGTCTGGAGTGTGAAGTTCTGCCTATGGAGAACAGACTAGGATTTAACTGATCAATCAACAAGCATTTCTTAAGGTTTCCTATGTACTAATCTCTGTGCAAAAACCCAGAATATAAAGAAAAGGCAAAGATCCAAGATTAATAGCACCATTGGCATCCTGTAAGATCCAATCAGCCTTGGCACTCATACTTCATCAATACCTTCTGCCTGTCTGACTGGAAAGCAGAGCCATGAACTAAGGAGAGGAGCCAAGCCATCTCTTCATTTCCTACCTGACTTTACTCTTCTAAGAGAATCAGGAACTGGTCTTTTGGTTGATATTTAGGGGAATGGGTGTTTCTAGACTGACTGGAGTAGATAATTAGCTGATATTTTCAATGATCAAGCAACAAGCATTTAAAAAGTTAGTCAGCCATGTGACTAGGGAGGGATTTGTTCTGAGCTGACCTCAATGAATGTGAAAATGAGGGAATCACGCCATATTAAGGCAAATCATGACTCCATCATGGTGGGAGGGGAGAGAGAAGAAGAGGTACCTTCCCTCATACTTGCTTTCTAGTCTCCATTTATATATTGACTTCTTCCATTGGATTGTCAGATCCTTGAAGGCAAGGCTGTCTTTCTTTTTTATCTTTATATCCTCATGCTTCGTACCTTATCAACTGGCCAACTAACATCACACTGAGGCATTAGAGGCACAGAAGCTCAGGGAAGGGAGGGATTAGAGAAAGAGGAGGGCAAGAAAGTTGTCAGATGAACTTCATAAATTTCAGTTTGACTTAGGAGCAAAGTGACCAAATTTCATATGTATGCAATGTGTTTAGATCTCTCCATAGATAAAATGCTTCATTTGTACCAGAACTCTATTCTAAGAGCATGAGGATGGAAATAAAAGCAAACCGGATAGTTCATACTCTCCTCAAGGAGGTAGACTGGAAAGGGACAGTTAGAGGGATCTATGGGGACACAGTGAAGATATCACAAAAAGTGCTGAGGAAGCCTAGTTCTCAGTAAGAGAAGATAAAAAGTTCACCTAATAGAAGGCTGGAGCCAGTATGGGATTCCAAGTTTAGAGATGGCAAGGAGACTGCCTTTTTGTCTTCCAGTGGATAAGTACCCCATATTTTCCCCAGGGTAAGAGAAGGGGACCTCAGTCTTACCATTATGCCTCCATGTCACAGTGTGGAAGTTATCTACCCTGGGTTCATCAAGTCTAAGCCAGAGAAACACAAGCCAGTCTGGCAGCTTATATCCAACTGGAATTTCTCTATGGATCTGAAGCTGAGCTTTGCCTTAGGACCAGTCTTTCTAGATTCAGAGACTCACTGGAAAGTTTGACATTTTTTTCTGCCATCAAAATTGAAGAAGACAGTCAGAAAGTAATGGTTTTTTTCTGGGATTCAAAGGGGGAAAAGGAGAAACAGCTTCTTCCAGAGCTCCAAGGAGACATAGGTGCCTACTAATCTTATATCCTTATTTAAAAGAATCAGGAACCGGTCTTTTGGTTGGTATTAGTGAGGAAGGTGTTTCTAGATTGGCCTGGAGGAAATAAAAAGCTGATGTTTTGAAGAAGTGTTTAAAAAGGTTGGTCAGCGATGTGATCCGGTTTGGGGTATTAACAGAATAATACAAATATTAGGCCTATATTCAAAAGAAATCATAAAGAATAGAAAAGTCTCACATGTTCAAAAATATTTATAGGTGTTCCTTTTGTAGTGGCAAAGAACCTGAAGTTGAAGTGATGCCCATCAATTGGGGAATGACTGAACAAGTTATGGCATTTGACTATTATAGAATACTATTGTTCCAGAAGAAACATGACTGGTCAGACTTTAGAGAAGCATGGAAAGCATTAAAGGAACTGATGTTAAGTGAAGGGAGTAGACCCAAGAGAACACAATACACATTAAGAACAACATTATGAGCAGATCAACTATGATGGATGCAGCTCCTCTCAGAAATTCAGAGATCAAGGACAACCCTGGGAGACCTGTTATGGACAATGTCATCCACATTCGGGGGGGGGAACCCACAGAATTTGAATGTATACTATATTCACTTTTTAAAACATTTTCTTAGGCTTTTCCTTCCTATCTCATGATTTTCTTTTTCCCCCCTTAGTCCTAATTCCTCTTACACAAAATGACTAATATGTAAATATACTAAACACAAATGTACGTGTACAACTTTTACCAAACTGTTCACTTTCAAGGGGAAGGGAGAGGGAAGAGAAGGTAGGAGAAAAAGGTGTAGCTTATATTTGCAAATGGATATATATTGAAAACTCCCATAGCATTGGAAAAATAAAAGAAAATATCAATAAACAAATAAATACATAGAAAGTTGGTCAGCAGTATGACTAGAGAGTGATTTGCTTGTGAGATGACCTCTCTGAATGTGCTAATGAGGGAGTCACACCATACTAAGGTAAATACATAGCTGAACTATTAGAAAGGGGGAGGATAGGATGGAAAATGGGACATAAGTGATAGGTTATGATTCAGAGATATCACTGAGGTATAAAGGGAGGGGTCTATGGTGTCTGATTAAAATCTGGATCCTTGAAGTGAGCCAAGGAAAATGTGTCCCCATGTACAAATGACCAGCTCCTTGGAGCCCATAGGGAATCCCAGCACACGTCTCAAATCCACCCTCTTCCAAATTGTGCTGCACCTGGATGACTGAGGGTCATTTATTCCCACTTGTCCCATATTTTAGTACATGAAGAGCAAAGATTTGTCAGAGCTTGGAACAAGTTAGTCCAGCTCATTTCTCCCCTTGACCTCAAGAGATTTTAGGGAAGGATTCTTTCCCAAATAGCCCCATGGTGCCACTCCACAGAGTCCGCCCTTTGGCTGAACAAGTTAAAAAACTCCCCATTTTCTCCCATTGTCTCAGACTATGCCTGGAAGAAATTTACAGGAATTTCTTCCATATGTACATTCCACAAGAGTTGTCTTGCCAGCAAACAGACCCACAGACCCAGGCCGTCTTTCCAAAGAATATTTGTCTATTCTACCTAAATGATGCCCACCCCCTCCCTCTGCCCACACCAATCTTTTATTTTTCCTTTTACAAATACTCTAATTGTCAGTAGTGGTTTTGGAAACTTACTTATGAACTCTAAAGAAATCCCAGAAGGATATAAAAATGCAAAAAAAGGCTGTAGCACCCCAAAAGAAACCACCCATGGAAAAACCAAGCTAATCATCCAGGGCTTATGAAAAAAATGAGTTGACAAACAGCATTCAATTATGAAGGTCTCAAATGACAGAAAAAAATAATGCACCATTTAATTTGTGAATCAACAACAGCCTTGGATTCACTGTAGTTGTCCATTGGGGGAAAGAAATCATTGTCACAATACAAGAATTGGTTAACATTTCTTAGCTGTCAATTCACGAGGTTCATTGTTGCATAAAAGTTACTCCATTCTGTTTATACAATTCTAAAATTCAGAAGCCTAAACACAGACTCCCCAAGCTAGCTCCCACTGAGTGTCTTGTTTGTCTCTACTCACTGCTGTCTCTATGTATGCTTGTGTGTATGTGTGTTAGTGTGTGTGTGTGTGTCTGTCTGTCTGTCTTTGTCCCTTTGTCTCTCATTTTGTGTTTCTGTCTGTCTCTCTCTCTCTTTCAGTTGAAAAATCACTGAGGTTCCCTGTTTCTAATTCCTGTTCCATCACCAACTAGATATTAGCTAAAATTTGCTGAAAGTGATTCTCCAGCTCCCATCCCCAAACCTCTATTAAAAGATTATAGACTGAAAGTTATACTTCTGACTCCCACCCCTTCATTTTACAAATGAGGAAACTGAGGTTCAGAGGTGTGAAGGTGACTTGCTTAAAATTCCACAGCAAAGATCAGAGTCAGAATCTGCTGCCAGGTATTTGGCCTTCAAAACAACCCTCAATCCACTATACCAAAGCCTTCCCCTCTTTTTGTCTGGTCTTCCTGTATACATATATTCTAATTTATATCATATTATTTTGTATAATATATTAATTTATATTTTCAATATATTTTGTTTATATATATAACATAATTATATATTTTTAAATATATTGCTTATATTTATAAAATATCGACATTATTTTTTAATCCTTATTTTGTAATCCATTATTTTGTAATGTAAGGACCCTGAGGGTATCCTCCAAATTGAGAACAGCATCTTGGACACAAAAGCATGAGTATTTTTAGACTGAATGAAGACACCAAGAATACGTGTCTTGTCCTTCACTTGTGAAATGAAGGAAGTGAATGAGGAGACTTCAAAGGATATTTCTAAAGTCCTAAAAATTCATGATTTTAATATAAATATACTCTGAAAAGTTATACTCCCAAGTGTGAGGGATTACATGATGTGTTACAAAATTTGGTTGCTCATTTCCATGATAAAGTCTTGGGTAGCAGATAAAGGGGACATGGGCTTGACTCTCTCTCTAACATTTATTAGTTTTATTGAGAAAATCATGTAATCTTATTGAACCTCAGTTTCTCTTCTGTAAAATAGCTATAATAATAGTATCTACTTCCTTGGCCTGGGTAGCTAGGTGACCTAGTAGACCTGTCATCAAAGGACCTGGCCTCAGACACTACCAAGATGCCTGACCCTGGACAAGTCACTTAACCATCTTTGCCTCAGTTTCTCCTTCTGTCAAATGATCTAGAGAAAGAAAGGGCAACCCACTCCCATATCTTTGCCAATAAAGCCCCAAATGAGGTCACAAAGACTAAAACTAAAAATGATAGCAGCAGCATCTCCCTAGGTTGTTGTGGGATTCAAATAAGACAATGTATGGAAAGTATTTAACAAATTACAGAATGCTAAAGTGAGTAATAATAAAATTCACACCACTTAGTTCCTAGAGGAAAGTCCTCTGCTGGTACTTGGGAAACAGATGAGGAAAAGGAGAGCTGCCTCCTCAGCAGATGTCATATCCCAACAGAACAGCAAAAAGGAGACTTAGAATTAAGAAGCCTTGACTCTCAAATCAAATCTTGCCTCACCCTTTTTTCTAACTGCGTAATTCACCAAGTCCCTCAATCTGACTGTCTCAGTTTCCCTCTTGGTAAAACTGGAAGGTTATACTCAATAAACTCTAAACTCTCTAACTATAGCTCTGAGTCTATGGCACTATTAGAATGCCCCAAACATCCATGAAGATATGGCTAGAAGAAAGGATGATGGGGAGACCAGAGATGCACATGCAGAATGTTTGGGGGAGATCAAACCCATTGGTGTCAGGAAGTCCTGTAATGAATAGTCTATGAGCCAAAGACATCATTTGAATGCAGGTCTTGCTGACTCCCAGGTCAACCCTCCATCCCTTCTGCCAAATTGCTTTTCATTTGCCTGATATCTGTGCCTGCTCCCCTAAATAGAAAACCAACTAAGAAAATTAGTCACATGTGCCTTCAAAGGCTTCCCAGCATCAGAGATTAACCAAAAAGAGAAACTGAACCTAGATTAAGAGAATGGGAAGAAAGGAGTAAACAAGGGGGAAATCACTTTTAAGAATCAATACGGTACTCCTGCAAAATCATTAAGGCAAAAGCAGAGTATTTCAGTTTTTAATTTAGGCTTTTTCAAGTTCTGAGATCATCCCTGGAACATTTTTTGAAATTTGTTTCCTTTCACACTAGATAATTTTAAATGTGCAACGTGGTAAACAAACTATTGAATACTATGATAGATTGTTTCTATAGGGAATGAGTTCCCTATAACCTGGAGGTATTCAAGGAGAAACTATGTGACCAATTCACACTGCACCAATTATTTAATTCTAATTCTAATTGTAACTGATTTATAGAGCCAATTTTCTTCCTCTGAAAAAAAGAATATGAAAATATGATCTCTCCTTTCATCAAAATAAGTTCAATTCTCATAAACTTTTTGGTTTTTGCTATGTTTTTGGTGGCACTGTCACTACCAAAGCACAAATACTGTGAAAAGGCAGAAATATAGTTAAAGAAATACAGGAAGCCAGATAGAAAGAAGTGATATAGTGGAAAGTTAAATGGTTTGAAGCTGACACTCATTTAATGTAAGTCACTCTCTCTGAGTTTCAATTTTCTCATCTGGAAAATGTGAATTTTCCGTACTTCTACTGCCTAGGTAGGTAGAAGGAAAGTGGTCCATTAATTAAATTTGGTAATTTTTCTGTGTTCCAAGAGAAATTTCAGTTCTTGGGGAAGGGGAGTTGATCTATCTAAAAATAACTATAATGAAAGAATTCAAAAAAACTTTTCATAAAGCTATGATCTATATATTCATACATGACACACATATATTTATACATGACACATATATGACATATGTGACATGTATAGCATGCTTGGTATCATATAATATTTAATGAATTAATATGTGAATGGATTTATTATATGTAGAAGCTATGAGTCTTTCTTTCTTCCTCCTTTGTTCCTCCAGTCCATCAGCCATGAATATTCTCTCCCCAACCCAAGTAAACCTTTGATTCATAGTGCCCAGAAGAGAGGAGCAAGAACTAAAGGATTTTCCCCAGCCCAGAAGGATAACAGTGGTTTCCCAAGGACATCTGGATTGCATCCAGAATTCAAAGTTGCAGTGGTGAAGAGGAAAGGACCCTGGTCCAGGGTCAGGAGGTTCAAATCCAGTTTAGGGTCTGCCTTTCAAAAAAGTCATTTTGTTTCTCTGTGTCTCAATTGACTTCAGTTACAAAATGGGGAGAAAAATGCCTCCTCTATTTAACATCTCCAGGTCATTATAACGGCCCAACGAAATGTCCATGTAAAAATCTGAAGAGCATAAAGCTCTGGAGAAATGCTGAGAATTATAATTATAAGCACCTGCCTGACCACTAATGTTCTTCTCCTTGGAACGACTTCTTGAAAAGAAAGTCAGAGATTACCCTATTCATCTTGAGCATAACTTCCTTTTCTGTCAAAAAGTGCTCTCACAACATTATTTCCAGATACAGAACAATACAGCAAAAAACCTTCTCCCATTAATCCCTAGAGAGCAAACTAGAAGGTGGACTCCAGAGAGCTATAAAATGAATGTCCACAAAATATCAAAGTATCAAGGAAAAGCAAAAGGACCTGGAGGATGAGGGCAATTTAACACTGGTCCTCAAAACTACCTTGTCAGGTCTTATTATCCCCTTTTTACCAATGAGAAAACAGAAGCAGAGAGAGATGGAGTAATTTATTTGCCCAAATTTAGAATTTGAACCAAAGACTTCTGCCTCCATAGCACTTCTCAGTCCATTATGTCATGAGTCTCCTTTCCTCTTGATTTCAATTTCTATGATATTCTTTTTTTTTATAATATTCTTTTCCACGTATCTCATTCCACCTCCTCCTCCTCCTCCCCCCACCCCCACCCCGAAGAGAATGTGACTTCCTCAAGGGCAGAGGACCATGTCATTTTTATCTTTTTTTCTCCAACATCTAAAACTCTGCCCAGCAGAGTCAGTTTCCTTATCTATACAATGAAGAGGCTGGAGATGAAGACTAATGCTCACAAGACTAGTAAGCAACAGAGGCTTGTTTGGACCCCAACCCCTTCATAGCCCCCCCATCCTATTCCAACCCTCTTTCTCTTACCCCATTCTCACTGAACTCTATCCAGCCCAATGTTAAACCAGACACAAGAGGAACCTGTTCCATTGCATTTGCCTGGAATGATTTCCAGACCCTCTGAATCTGAGGTCATGGTCATTGCCATGAAAACAAGGCTTCCCCAACAGCACTCCCACCAATCACTTTTCAGAGTTATTTCAGAAGTCAAACAGTATGCATGACTGACTTTTCCTCATGAATGGAAGCAAAAATTCAATCCCTGGCGCCTTCATCTGTCATGCCAGTAATCAGATCACAGCCACCAATGAAGCCCATCAGTCAAAGCCAACCCTCCCTATGCTTCCTTTTACGAGGTGGTAAAAAACTAATTTAGTCGGTTAGATCTGAAAGTAAAAAGCAAAATCCCATCCGTCAAAAACAACAATCTCGTCAACTGAGCTATTAGAGGTTACCTTTCCAATTTCTTTGTAAGCTCAGGGCTCTGTGTATTTTTCATTAGCAGTTGAGAAAAGTTCCCAAGATGAGAGATAATGGGTAATGGTCATTGCTGCATGACTTAGCAGTGAAGATTAAATTCTAATAAGCTGTTGGTTTAGAATATGTCGATTAAACACATTCAGAGAAGTCAGACTAGCTGTGATGAGAAAGATCTACTAACTCATGCCCTTACCTAGTTTCAAGGCCAGAAGTCCTCTCTACCAAGGACTTTTCAATGCAAAACATGCAAGGATCATCTCTCACCTGCCCATTAGGCATATAACATTTGGTCTTGCTGACAGGGAGAGAGGGAGGAGGATAAGAAAAAAGACCAAGGTCTTGCCCATTTCCCTAAAGGATGAATGTTTCCTTTTAATAACTTAAAGAGTCCCCTGAGTGTTGGCATTGGAGTTAGGGGGTCTTGAGTTCATATTTTTTCACTTGTTGTGTGTCCTTCTCTGCCTTGGTCATCATGAACATAAATTTAGAATATTAGACTTACTGGTCTCCAAGGTCCATTTCAGCTATAAATCAATGATTCTATGATCTTGCATCAAGCAAAAGAGCATACACCCTCTTTATTTTACATTTGAGGAAATTGAGTCTGGAGGGTCAAAAATTAGATGAGAAACTATACAATAGAGAACAGGGACACTTCCTATAGTGTTTGAGCCCCAGGCTTAAAGATAATGGAGGCCTTGATCAGGGTCCAAGGTCAGAGTCAAAGACTGGACAAGACCCTTGAATCCAAAGTTCTCCTGGATGCAGTGATTTTCTCTCCTACCCCCCAAAAAGGATTTAGGGAGCAGAAATGAACAACTACAATGAAAACTTATCTGCACCTTCATTGGCTCTATTTCTACTGTTTTTTTTTTCTATTAAAATGGTGGGAGAAGGAAAAGGGCAGGTTCCAGAATTCCCCAGCATCCAAGGCTGGAACAATAGTTTGGAAAAACCATGATGAGAAGTCCAGCAACATGAATTTGCAATTGTTTAATTCTGTGATTTTTCTCCAGCACAGGGACCAGAATGAAGGAATGGGGATGGATGTTTGTGGCTGGAGATGAGAACCCTGCCCTTCCCCATGGGAAGTCAGACAAAGACTCTATTATTTCTACATTGGCTGCTAGATTCGCAGGTTGAGCCCTATAATCTCCCAGTGGTCCTGTGCCCTTAAATACAATTCAGTTAAGGTTCTCAGGCTCCTTGGATTTGAGCAGGCTCCTCGTGTGGTGGCATTTATATCTGAGAAGGCTGATGAATTCCTTCCCTTAAGGCAAGGAATGCATTTCAGAAACAACCATAAAAATCAGAGCTCAAGAAAACATGTAAAGATGGTGGCCAAATAATTCCCTAATCCCAATCCTTCCCCCCTCCTCCCCTTCCAACCCAACATCCTTTACATCATCAGGCATGATCCTAGCCTGAGATTCTATTTCCAGGTCATCTGTTAATTTGTCACATAATCTTGTATAGGTTGCTTGGTCATCTGTAAAACAAGATTGGGATGGAGCTCTGATTCCATTGTTAAAGTGATGAGGAAACTCTCTTTGTTTTCCCACATATCTCCCCTTCATCCTGCCAACACTGGCTATTCTCCTTCTCTTTCCCACCCCTCATCAGAATCTTGTAGTCTACTACTGGTTCTGATAAACGAGCTTCTGCCTTATCTTGCCAAGAACCAACCATCTCCATACCATTTGAGTCTAACCTGGCATAGACGTGACTAGAGTCAAGACGTATTATGAAGAACAAGCTACTACAGTGACTGGGAAAATTCCCACCTTCTCCACCAGCAGTTTTCCAGTTCTCCTTTATGAAATTTCCCTCTTCTCACCCCATCTTAGACTATAAAGACCCCTTTAAGGAAGGTACTGTCTGGTTGCTTATATTTCTATCTGCCCTACTTACCACAGTGACTAGTACTTAGAGGGCACTTACTGTCTTGCAGTAACTCCATAGATCAATCTGGGTAAACACCTCCCCTGTAGTTTATAGTCTGAGCATTGAGGGATCAAGTGACTTGCCCAGGGTCTCATGACAGTGTTTGAAATCAGATCTTGCTATCACAGGGGCAAACTCTCAAGCTACTACTTCTATTCTCTGAAACACAGAAGCAAGGATAAATCAAAAGTCATAAGACTGAGAGTTAAAAGAGCTGGGAGGGACCTTAGCTCAAACTAAGTTCAATTTCTCTCCCAATTTTTTACTCCAGAGGAAGAAAATCTATGGCTAAAGATGCTAAGGGACCCTTTCACGTCAGACACACAATAAGGGAGAATCAAATCAGAATCTGAATCCAGATCTTCTGACTTTAATTCTGGTATTGTTTTGCTACATACACTGAGATAATAGTCATTCATTTGTACAACATTTCATTCTTTGACAAGTGAATCCACATGCATTATCTCATTCAATTGTCTCCCACAAAAGAGGCAGAATAGGCATCATCATCATTTTATAGATGAGAAAACAGAGGCCAGTGTGCTCTATTGAAAAAAAGTGCCGAAAGTGGCATCAGGAAGAGTTGGTTCTGAATCCTGTCTCTGAAGTTACTAACAGTTTGACCAAAGGCAAATTAATCTCCCTTTAATTCAGTTTCCTCATCTGAAAACTGGAAATCCTAATAACACCTGCTTCAGAGCATTGTTATGCAGATCAAATGAGATAATTTCATCATGATCTCCAGAAAGTCATTGTCCTTCAAGATCATTATCAACTCTGAAATTCATATTTGCTCAGTACCCCTTACTCCCAGGGACCCCTCACTCCCTTTGCCTGGAGGTTGGCATCAGAGAGGTCCTCCCAGATCCTCCATTTAAGGAAGGAACCTAGGATGTCACTCTGATAAATACCCTTCCTTCCCTTCTTATTAAGTGTTGTCTTCCCTTTCTGCTTGTAAGCTTCATGAGAGCAGGGGCTGTTCTTCGCCTTCCTTTGGATCCCTAATGCTTACCACAGTGTAGATTAATGCATGTTCACTAACATGCATAAAGAATTTCAAATCTCAAAGTTCTCTATAAATGTACTTGGAACTAAGACCCTAACATCACTAAACTTCATACCCTCTGACCCAATGATACCACTACTTGACTTATACCCCAATAAGATCAAAGAAAGGAGGAAAAGATACATATGGATCAAAGTCTAGAAAGTCATTCTTTTCATTTGTTCCAGAAAAGAACTGAAATTAAGAGAAAGGGGAAGGAAGAAGTGCCCATCAATTAGGGAGTGCCTGCACAAATTATGGCATAAAAATATGATGGAATACTATCATGCTACTAGTGGTGCAGCAGATAAAGCACTAGGTCTCAGGTCTTCTCAGGAAGACCTGAGTTCAAATGTGACCTCAGGCCTTGGGCTTATTAACCTCTTTGCCTCAGTTTCTTCATCTGTAAAATAAACTGGAATATCTTTGCTAAGAAAATCTCAAATGGGGTCACAAAAAGTCACACACAACTAAGATGAATGAACAATAACATTGCACCATAAGAAATAACAAGAGGAGCAAAGAAATTCAGGAAAATTAATATAAGCTGAAGCTTAAAGGAGAACAATTTAGACCAATAACATTACAAGCAAAACAATTTTTAATGGCCTAAGAATTCATCAACATAATGGTCAAGCTTCAGAGAATCAATGATAAAGTATGCCACTTGACTCCTGATGAAGAGGTATTTGGTTTGTTTATGATTATTTGTTACAAAGTTTGTACTTTTCCAATGGGCGGAATTTAGAGGAGAAAAAGAAAAAAGGGTCACTAAAGCATTTTTAAATGCAAAGGATAGAACAGGGGGAGTTCAGAAGGAAACAAGCAAGAAGGGCAGCTTTGAAAGTTATTTGTTAAATCTATTTATAAATGTTTTTTTTAGGGCAAGCTGTACATAATAGAGATTTAAAGTTTCCCATATGTTCTGGTTTGCATATGGGAATTGGGGGTGGGAGAGAATGATCACAAATTCATAATAAAAATAATTTGTTTTCTAATAGAGCTATCTAAATATTTGCTATTATTATTAAAGTAATGTGAACTCCCATCCCCTGGCCCCAAACTAGTACTCTATTCACTGCATTATTACTGATGCCCTACCTAAAATTTCATCTCAAAAGCATGTAATGAGATTTATAGGGAAAAACCTAGGAAAATAATACATCCCTTATCAACTCAAGGAATTACTTTCATTAAAGGAAACATAGATAAAAGTTCTTTCAATACCAGAAGAGCTAACTGGATGCTTATCCAAACTCCAGGAAACTGGGGGATTTCTATAGAAATGCTGCCAACTATTGAAGGAAAAAAAGCTTCCTTCTTCCCCTAGACTCTGACCAAAAGAGAAGGTTGTAAGCACTCCTGCAGTACCAGTATTCTTGGTTTCTGAAAAGCTAAAGCATTTTATAAATAATTCACTAATCCTGTGTAGAAAGTACCAAATTCTCCTGAGCAGGGCTAAATCTCCTAGAATCATCAGATTTCAAACTGGCAAGGAGATTTGTGTTCATCCAGAATTTATTATCATTGTCTACATGTCTTTGGCTTCTCAAAGTCTATCCAGAAAAGTTAGAAGGACATCTCATGAGTTCCACATCTCCCCAATAACTCCAAGTATCCATCAGAGGTGATAGGCTGAGCTAAGGGTCAAAGTTGAAAGTTTGGCTTTTTTTATTTTAGAAAGCTTTTATTTATTTTGAGTTTTACAATTTTCCCCCCAATCTTGTTTCTCTCCCCCCCACTCCCCACAGAAGGCAGTTGGTTAGTCTTTACGTAATTCCCATAGTATGCATTCATCTAAGTTGAATGTGATGAAAGAGAAATCATATCCTTAAGGAAGAAACATATAGTATGAGATATAGCAGAATTACATAATAAGATAACTTTTTTTAAATCTTTTTTTTTTAAAAAAAGAAAATCCACTTCACAGAATGGGAAGAATTTATGCTTATAGTCAGAGGACTTGGATCCAAATCTGAGACCAATTATCTCCTGCATATCCTAGGACAAATCATTTCACAACTAACTATAGCAACAAGACAAGAAAAAAGTAATTAGTGGGGTGGAGCCATGATGGTGGAATAAAGGCAGGGACTCCCCCAATTCTCACCAAACCACTCCAAATACCTTTAAATAATGACTCTAACCAAATTCTAGGGTGGCAGAATCTACAAAAAGACTGAGGAAAACAATTTTCCAGCCCAAGAAAACTTGGAATATTCATAGGAAGGATGTCTTGTAAGGGATTAGAAAAGAAAAAAGCAATTAAGGAAATCACCTTGAGCAAAGAAGAAATATAATAATTGCTTTTTTGCAGATAATAGCATGGTCTATTGAGAGAATCCTAGAAATTCAAGTGAAATAATTGAAAATCATACTTCTGTGCAGGGCAGCTAGGTGGTACAGTGAATAGCTTGGAATCAGGAACACTCATCTCTGAGTTCAAATATGACCTTAAGACAATTATTAGTTGTGTGATTCTGGTTTGATTCTGACTGAAACACATTTGCCTCACTTTCTTCTTCTGTAAAATGAACTAGAGAAGCAGGTGGCAAATAACTTATGCATCTTTGCCAAGGAAATACCAAATCCGATCACAAAGACTCAAATGGGACTGAAATGACAATGATAGCAATAATACTTTAGTAACATAGTAGGATCTAAAAATAAACTCATAAGTATTCTTTTTTTTTATATTACCAATAGGTTATTTTTACTTCTCTGGGCTTTGGTTTCTTGCCTGTAAAATGGATTGGGGAGAGAACTGGAATGAATCATCTCTAAAGCTCATCATTGCATGAAGTCAGTAATCAAGACCAGACTATTGAGCAGTCTGAGCTATCATATTTGCAAAGAGCTGGCAAAATGCCCCTACACCTAAAATATCACTTCCATCAACCTGCTGTGGTGTTGGAATTTCATCATTAAAGATTTCTTCCTTTGGGTTAAAATTTTTCCATCTGTAGGAATCATTCAGTTAAAAACTCAAAACCTAATAGAATGGTAAGGTATTAAGTGATTTTAAGTCTGATAGAGTTTTAGCTTAAGTAAATTGTTAGAAGGGCATCCAAGTAGTGTAGGGGATTGAGCACTAGGCTTAGAATCCAGAAGACTCAACTTCCTGAGTTCAAATCAGCCTCAGACACTTCCTAGCTGTGTGACCCTCAGCAAGTCAATGAACCCTGTTTGCCTCAGTTTGCTCCTCTATAAAATGGGTTGCAGAAGGAAATGACAAACCATTTAAGTAAAAGAAAAACCCCAAATGGGGTCATGACATGAGTGAAATGATTTACAAACAAAATCATTAGATTGATTTTCAACAGGATAATTCAAAGTAGGGCATAAGGTGACTAAGTTTTAATTGAAGATTTTTTTAAAAAGCAGTAGAGGGAGTAAAATAAAGGGAGAAAAGCTATAGAAGGAGATTAAGCAGTTCCAGATCTCATACTGTATTATAACGGCAATAAATATCAAAACTATTTGTTACTGACTGAAACACAGAAAGATAGAACAGTGGAACTCAATATAGGTACTAGACATAGAAGTTATGGATTATATATATTAGCTGTGTGTCTGACAAATGTAAAGATTCAAGTTTTGGGATAAGCATTCATTAATTGGTAAAAATTATTGAGAAAGTTGGAAAACAGTTTGGTAGAAATTAGGCCTACATTAATAATCTTACACCATATATACATATATATATATATATATATAGCAAGATAAGTCAAAATATATATATGACTTAGATATAAAGGTAGCTATCACTAAAAAATTAGGAAAACATGGAACACAATACTTTTCAGACTCAAGAATAGGAGAAAATTTATGAATAAACAAGAATTAGGAAGAATTATAAGATGTAAAATGAATAATTTTGATTACATTAAGATAAAAAATAAAACCAAGAGTAGAAGGAAAGCAGAAAATTGGAGAAAATTTTCATAGACAGTCTCATTTTTCAAATATATAAAGAACTTTGTCAAATGCATAAGAATATGAATCATGAAGGAAGCAAAACTAGAGATAGCCATATGAAAAAATGCTCTAAATTATTATTGATTAGAGAAATGCAAATTAATATATCTTTGAGATATACTCTTTCACCTACTAGATTGACTAAAATGATAAATGTCCTTTGATTGGATAAAAGTTAAACACATCGTGGCATATGATTGTAATAGAATACCACTGAACTATAAGAAATGATGAGCTGATTGTTTTTTAGAAAAATGTGGAAATACTTGGACCTCTGTAGGAAGATGCCATTTACCTCCAGAGAGGGGTGTGTGTGTGTGTGTGTGTGTGTGTGTGTGTGTGTGTGTGTGTGTGTGTGTGTGTGTGTACATGTAGCCTTCTCTAGGACTGGGGGGCAGGGAGAAAAAATACAAAGTTCACAGTAGAGAGCAAAAGAAAACTTAAAAAGAAGCACAGAAAAATTGGGTAGCTTTGAAAACAATGTGCAGTATTTATTACATCATTTTTCCAAAAAAAAAAAGAGTTATAAAAATCTTAAATGGAAATTCATGGTTTTTATATTGAGTCTTCTTTTTATGTTCTGCTGTGTATGATAAAAATGTTCCTTTTTCCCTTTCATATTTATGTTCAAAATGCATTAAAATTAAAACAAAAAATTTTCACGCTCTGGTAGAAAAGACCTAGTCACCTCACCCAAGGTACATTTCTGATAGCCAAGCATGGATAATTCCTATTTGCAATAGTCAATGAGTTGCTAACATTGAACCTGAAGACTATAAAGCAAATTAGTGAGGATTTAGTAATATTCCAAGTTCCATACAGGTATGAGTACTTCTCCTCATTGAATTTTCTGTTTGAATTCTGCTGTTTTATGTTTATTTATTTCAGAGGAAAGAAACTCCAACATTTGGACATGCTGTGGCACCTTGCCTACAAATCAACTAATTCACAGGTTGAATAATGAATGCTTTTAGAGGGAGACATTCTGGAGTCTTCACCTCTAATAGGTAAATAATGTGCTCATGGACTATTAGAGTCAACTAGGTGACAATAGGAAAATTGACATCATTTCATGATATTATTAATGATTAAGACTAGAACCTAGGTCTTCTGAGTCTGACGTTACACCATCTTCAACCTACACAAATAGCAGTGTTTTCACCCTAAACCATGAATTATCACCAAATAAAGGTAGGTTTCATGCTAGTGTCTTCATGATACCTTAGAGAGAGAAATGTTCTCTCCAGTCCAATTCCAGATCAACATGAGTATTTAAAAAATGAAAACATAACAACTTTCTACTAACTCATATAGAAAAGAAGCTTCCCAGGATTCCAGTTCCTGCAGATCACCTCTCAAAGTTGTGAAGATACTGCTCACCTACTTTAACAAGCAACCAAAGATCCGATATTATGCTTAGAAGCTCTTGTGTATTTGGACATATGAAAAGTAGAGGATTTTTTGTAAAGGACAGTTGTTCCAGTGATGAACTGCTTGGACAAGGCCTATGGGAAGGCACAGCCCTTTCTCCCCAACTCAACTGCCCCACAGCTGAGCCCTACCTGCTCAGAGTCTATACTGGAATGTCATTCTGGGCCCAAACCCTTCCCACTTAGATTTCACCAGCCTATCTCCTTGACATTATATCCTAAGGACAACTAAGCCTGGCCATCTACCCTGCCTTTGAATTCTCCTTTAGGAGTTGTCTTCCTCAAATAGAAGATGAGGTCTCTGAAAACAGTGATTCTTTCTTTTCTTTATGTGACTTGCCAACCCTTGGTAGAGTACACACAGAAAACAGTAAAACTTCTTCCATTTCCGTGTGAGAAAGGAGAAAGGGAAGATAATTCAAAAAAGGACAAAGTGTAGTCTAGGGGAAAAAATTAAAGCTGGAAAGGGTAAAGAGCTGTTTCCTAAAGACATCTTTAAGAAAGGAAATGTTGAACTTCTGCTCTCCCCAAGATAAATATCTTGACAGAGAAGATTGCAAGGCAACATAACAGCTTCCATAGCTCCCTCACTGGATACCGATGGGAGCTTATAGTCTTGACATTATCCAATCTCTGGAAAAGTCACTCCCAAATAACCCATTAACCACAACACCCAAAGAACATGTGTTCGTCTAACCTTGGCATGTAAGGTTCAGACAAATCAAATATCCAGTCAACCACGATGCACGAGGTCCGAACTCAGTCCAAGAAATATCATCATGAAATGCTTGACCCAAATGATTTCAGAATTCATCTGAGGGATATGAAACAACTGCTGACACATCCCTTCCATTGGAAGGAAGAATTTGAGAGAGAGAGAGAGAGAGAGAGAGAGAGAGAGAGAGAGAGAGACAGAGACAGAGACAGAGACAGAGACAGAGAAAGAGCTACTGAAACAACTATCAGAAGTTCATTCTTCTTATAATGAAACTTCAGAGAACACCATAATCTATAAATTCAGTCTCCATATTGCCCATGGTTTATACATTGGAGTATGTGTGTGTGTGTGTGTGTGTGTGTGTGTGTGTGTGTGTGTGTGTGTGAGATTATGATCTCAGTGGGATCGAATTCAAATAAAAATGG